>NW_019397040.1:74274-159001 GCF_000591075.1 Eurytemora carolleeae | reverse complement strand
AACAGAGATAAGAATAGAAGGGAAATAAATAGATTAACCACAGAACAGAGATTAGAATAGAAGGGAACTAAGTAGATTAACCACAGAACAGAGATAAGAATAGAAGGGAAATAAATAGATTAACCACAGAACAGAGATTAGAATAGAAGGGAACTAAGTAGATTAACCACAGAACAGAGATAAGAATAGAAGGGAAATAAATAGATTAACCACAGAACAGAGATTAGAATAGAAGGGAACTAAGTAGATTAACCACAGAACAGAGATAAGAATAGAAGGGAACTAAGTAGATTAACCACAGATCTGAGATAAGCATAGACGGGAAATAATACTATGACTGGGTATGAATTTGTTCAATCCCTTTGAGTATGAAAAGTAGTTCAAAGTGTACAATTCGTGTACACCACAATTCACACAGTATGCTCTCTGGACATATCCTTGTTGACAGATAACAGCAACACACCAGATAAACTTTCTGGTGCGGGGATATTTATTCTCCCCGGACAAATCCTAAAAAATAACATAAATTATAGATCATGGTTACTTGTACAATGTTATAAATAATAAATGTTAATAATGGAAAAAATCTCTTACGATTTATTAGGGGATGATAAAGGGTAACTGTTTTTTGATCAGCGTTGAAGGACGTTTTTTTTATTATTAAAACTTCTGAAATAAATGACGTTGAATATTTAACGAAATTCACTAATTCTTCATATGAAAATATTCTTGTTTAACTTTTATGGGTTCATAATAATCGAAAGTGTTTTAGGCTCCGATCCTATCAGTTTAATGCTTTTATACTTAGTTTTCAGTAAAGGTTTCTAAATGAACTTTAAATTTTAAAGTCCATTTCTTTTAGTCAATATTTGATCTTATCATAGTTTGTGGTTTTCTTTATGAAAACAAACGATTTTGTAAAATGGAAAAATGGAAAAATATCTAGATTGAAAAATATTTAAATTTTGAAAACATGTAAATTGGATCCCCAATCTTTCAATACCAGGGGTTGAGTGGTCACTGGAAGACTTGAATTGAATTGAAAGGTGTCGGAATAATTCTTCTAAAAAAGATGAATGTTCTTTTCTACCACAGACCAGCTATTGATGTGGGAACATAGGATAGAGGAGATGGGGGGGGGGAGGATGGTGTGAATTTCAAAAACATTTTTTATAAATTTTACTTTTAACAAACAAGCATAGTGGTGAAACATATACGTATATTTTGTTTTTTACTTATAACCTGTCAAACCGAAACACTTAAAGAGATGAAACATAAATAAAATATATTTCATTTCTCCACTGGATAATAAAAAAAGTATGTTAACCAAATAATTAGACACAAAGAGAGTAAAAATGAACATTATATGTCGTTTTCTTATATTATTTGTGAACCTAATTCTACAATTGTAATTCTTAAAAATGATCATAAATTCTACTTGAACTGGCAAAGACGACTGCAGGCAAAGTTTGCAGGTAACTCTGTAAATTACAATATAAAAAACTTCATGGTATCATACATTTTATAGTACAAACTTTGTCATTAGATAATAAAATATGAAAGAAAATCTTTAATTCGTCTCTTAATTGAAATGTTTTGTAGATTTTTCCATTGAAGAAGATTTAGGTACCCTCCTTTAATACTTTAAATATAAATTCTGTTTAATATTTGCTGAAAGTAAAATACCAGTTTTAATAATGTTGTAAATCCAACTTTTATCTCATTATATACACCCATTTTTGTAAACCTTATTTTAGAGTTCTAGAGTTAATATTTACAAATTTCTCCTAGTCCTGGCATTTCCAAATTGTGGTCTGCATTTGTTTGTCCTGTTAATATTAATGGAAGCATTATGAATTTCGTTCAAATTGAATGTATCTAATATATCTTACTGTGTCATACCCATATTGTGATTGCTTAACTACGTTATATATAATAGAGCATAACTTGTAATTACGCTGTTAAAGAACCAATTCTAATCTAAACTGAAGAATATAAGTTAATATAGAAACTCGGCTTTGATTACAGTGTAGAGTAATTGTGTCCTCGTTGAAACATAGGGGTAGAGATCGTACCACGGTATTTGGTAAAGATCGTTTATGAGCTTGTTTGATAGCTAACTGCGTCGTCGTTGAAACATACGGGCTGAAATCATACCTCGGTATTTGGTATAGATCGATTTGATAGCTCCACTTGTGTCCCTGTGTGGCATTTAGAGCTCGATTAATAGCTAGTGTCCGTATTGACACTGAAAACTAACACGATTGCGGACAGTGGAAGTGGCGTTGATAGGGGATAGGTTGATAGGGGATAGATTGATAGAGAATAGGTTGATAGGGGATAGGTTGATAGGGGGGGATAGGTTGATAGGGGATAGGTTGATAGGGGATAGGTTGATAGGGGATAGGTTGATAGGGGATAGGTTGATAGGGGATAGGTTGATAGGGGATAGGTTGATAGGGAATAGGTTGATAGGGGATAGGTTGATAGGGGATAGGTTGATAGGGGATAGGTTGATAGGGGATTAACTAAGTAGATTAACCACAGAACAGAGATAAGAATAGAAGGGAAATAAATAGATTAACCACAGAACAGACATTAGAATAGAAGGGAACTAAATAGATTAACCACAGAACAGAGATAAGCATAGACGGGAAATAATACTATGACTGGTTATGAATTTGTTCAATCCCTTTGAGTATGAAAAGTAGTTCAAAGTGTACAATTCGTGTAAACGTTTACAAACTATACGCAGTACACCACAATTCACACAGTATGCTCTCTGGACATATCCTTGTTGACAGATAACAGCAACACACCAGATAAACTTGAAAAATAGGCCCGTCGGAATTCTGGTGCGGGGATATTATTCTCCCAGGACAAATCTTTCCCGATTGGCCGCAAACGCACACAACAGAGTAACCCCGTCTCAAGGAAATCGATAACAAAAGCTTTATTTCCTAATAAATAACATAAATTATAGATCATGGTTACTTGTACAATGTTATAATAAATGTTAATAATGGAAAAAATCTTACGATTTATTAGGGGATGATAAAGGATAACTTTTTGTTGATCAGTGTTTAAGGACGTTTTTTTTTTAAAACTTCTGAAATAAATGACAGTTGAATATTTAACGAAATTCACTAATTCTTCATATGAAAATATTCTTGTTTAACTTTTATGGGTTCACAATAATCGAAAGTGTTTTAGGCTCCGTCCCCGGAGTACAAAGAAAATGGGGGCTGAAATTATTTGGTTTGGTGTCTCCGAGAGGGGATTTTAAGTTGAAGACGACATTACACGGAGGTCTTAAGTTAATGGTTAACAATCCTTTACAATTTCTTCTTCTTATAAAGTTTATGCTGAAATGAACTCAGGAATGCATGGCAGATTGTGGAAGAATTGATTTAGAAAAGCAAAAATGTGTGAAGTACACCTGCAAAATGTTGTTTTTACACTTTTTTCGACTTAATTCCACTCTGTACTTATCTATTTTCTTTCTCTATATGACATATCCATATATTGATTCACACTTTATTTGTTCACAATTAATTTAAGTTACACAGTTGGTTTTTTCTTTTACAAAACTGTAACATCTGTTGTGTTGTTAATTTAAATTATGCCTTTTCTTCTTCTCAAATTTACATAGTAACCCGCAAGGGGTTTAAGGGGTTTAAGGGGGGAAAGATAGTAACCAGCAAGGGGTTTAAGGGGGGAAAAGCATAAGGTCCCCCCGGAAAAATTCCAGGCACAACTAAAGAAATATACGCAACTTCTAATTGCTTTTATTTGGTTGTAAAAATGGATATTTAAAAAGTTTTGCCTTTGGTTCCATTTAATCAGTCTAAACTATATTTTTCTACCTGGGAAAATTTCGCGCAATTTTTCCTGCAGAAAACATTAGCTTAAGACAGATAAGGTCTTTTTCTTGGTTTAGTATCAGACTAATCTATTTTAATATTAGTATTATTACATTATTCAACCCAGAGTTCTTAACATTAGCTTAAGCCAGATAAGGTCTGTTTCTTGGTTTAGTATCAGACTAATCTATGTTTATATTATTACATTATTCAAACCAGAGCTCTTAACAAATACTTGAACTCTAGGGTTGATGTGAATTTACTCTGTGCTCTGTCTCCAAAATGTGTACAGAGCTAGGTTTCTATATCTATATATATATATAGTTGTAATCTCTTGTTGTCTGTTTGATTGTCCGATCATAACTCAGGAATCCCTGGACTCTAGGGTTGATGTGAATTTACTCTGTGCTCTGTCTCCAAAATGTGTACAGAGATAGGTTTCTTTATCTATATATATATATAGTTGTAATCTCTTGTTGTCTGTTTGATTGTCCGATCATAACTCAGGAACCCCTGGACTGAGATCATTCAAATTTCAATTGAGAAACTTGGGAGAACCACATGAAACATTAGTTTTGAGATTCTAAGTTGAGTGGGTCCACCCTTTTGAAAAAAAGCTAAAATCATAATTTAAGTGAGTAAGTGAGTAAGTGACAATTTTCCATTCTACTAGGTTTGAGAGAGACTAGGTTATTAATGTACATTTTACACTATTTGTACAGTACTTCCTCTACATTTTAACCCTAAATGATAATAAGAAAAGAAAATAAAACAAGAAATGCATTTCAGTTCATGTTAAGCATAGTAAAAACTTAAGATTCTGCACTACATATTTATGTTAATTTTGTAGAAAAGTTTTTACCAAATTTTTTTTCAGACCCAACTTTGAGGCATGTCTGGCGGGACCTGAAACAAAAATTGAGCCAGTACATTTATAACGGTGAATTTAGAAACAAGCATATAACAACCAAGTATAATAATTATTATATATATAGAAAATGCAGGAGAAGTATATAGTTAACCCATCTGTATTATCTATGTTTTTTTCAAACCCTGACCAGCCCAACCGGTCAATCTATTTTTACCTGTTATCAATAAATTAGTACCATATCAACCGTTGTTTTATACGGACGTAAGTAGCCAGGTTAGGCTAGGAATTCAGTCAGGATTGACTGCATAATTAGAGTTAGAGATAAGTATTGAGTGAACTTTCGGGACCTAGATTGTTACATATATTTGAGATTCTAAGTTGAGTGGGTCCACCCTTTTGAAAAAAAGCTAAAATCATAATTTAAGTGAGTAAGTGAGTAAGTGAGTAAGTGAGTGAGTAACCTCTGACAATTTTCCATTCTACTAGGTTTGAGAGAGACTAGGTTATTAATGTACATTTTACACTATTTGTACAGTACTTCCTCTACATAAAACAAGAAATGCATTTCAGTTCATGTTAAGCATAGTAAAAACTTAAGATTCTGCACTAGATATTTATGTTAATTTTGGCATGTCTTGCGGAACCTGAAACAAAAATTGAGCCAGTACATTTATAACGGTGAATTTAGAAACAAGCATATAACAACCAAGTATAATAATTATTATATATATAGCAAATGCAGGAGAAGTATATAGTTAACCCATCTGTATTATCTATTTTTATTTCATACACCATTCAACCGTTGTTTTATACGGACGTAAGTAGCCAGGTTAGGTTAGGAATTCAGTCAGGATTGACTGCATAATTAGAGTTAGAGAAAAGTATTGAGAGAACTCTCGGGACCTAGATTGTTACATATAGATATAAGATTCTCTTATTTAACTATCAAACAATAACAAAAATATTTTGTGGATTTATAAATGTTTTTTTCATAGATTTTGACAATTCAAGCAAACTCTTTAAATTCTGTCATCTATAAACCGTTGGATAATAGAAACAAGCAAACAAACTAACAAGCAAAGTATATAAATAGATATTGATATATATAGATATATTATAAATTCACTTGCATCCTAGAAAATGTAAAATTATCTATAGTTCTCCAGATTATTATTATGCAATATTTATGCATAATAATAATATTAACTTATCCGCTAAATATACCAAGAATATACAGTATGATATGTTTGTAAATCAATCATATATATACAATACACACACATATAACTTATGTTAATGTTACACCCTGTAGTCCTAATATGTCAATGTTACACCCTGTAGTCTTAATATGTTAATGTTACACCGGCCCTGTAGTCTTAATATGTTAATGTTACACCCTGTAGTCCTAATATGTTCATGTTACACCCTGTAGTCCTGTTAATGTTGCACCCTTTACAGCTGTACATCTGTACAAATGTACATCTGTACAAAATGTACAACTGTACATCTGTACAAATGTACATCTGTACAAATGTACAAATGTACAACTGTACAAATGTAGAACTGTAGAACTGTACTACTGTACAACTGTACATTTTTACAACTGTACAACTGTCCAACTGTACAACCGTAAACTGTACAGATGTACAGGTGTACAGATGCACAGTTCTACAGTTCTAAAGTTGTACATTTGTACAGTTGTACAGTTGTACGAAAAATCGGCTTTTTTCCGGCCACAGTTGTCTTTGAAAAATAAGACTATTACCAATCAACCGGGAATAGGCTGTTTAGTCTACCCTGAAATTACCCAAATTAGTAAACGGTCCTTTTAAGCATTTCTGAAACTCATTTTTACGCCAAAATTAAGAATATTTAGGAGTTAATATGTTAATGATACACCCTGTAGTCCTAATATGTTCATGTTACACCCTGAAGTCCTGTTAATGTTACACCCTTTACAGCTGTACATCTGTACATTTGTACATCTGTACAACTGTACAAATGTACGTCTGTACAAATTTACATCTGTACAAATGTACAACTGTACAAATGTACAACTGTACAAATGTACAACTGTAGAATTGTAGAACAGTAGAACTGTAGAACTGTACATTTTTACAACTGTACAAATGTACAACTTTAGAACTGTAGAACTGTGCATCTGTACACCTGTACATCTGTACATTTGTACAGTTGTACAGTTGTACAGTTGTACGAAAAATCGTTTTTTTCCGGCCAGAGTTGTCTTTGAAAAATAAGACTATTACCAATCAACCGGGAATAGGCTGTTTAGTTTACCCTGAAATTACCCAAATTAGTGAACGGTCCCTTTAAGCATTTCTGAAACTCATTTTTACGCCAAAATTAAGAATATTTAGGAGAATGATAAAATTGAGAAGCATTGGTTGATGATACAATTAATTTGTAAATAGAAAGATAGCCGTTTATAGACTAATCATTCTTTTTTTTTCAACAAAATTTAATTAATTAATAAAAGACATATCAACAAATTTAAAGTTTGGGGCTTTTGAATAAAAAAACCATGCAGTTTAAATAGATTCCACCTAATAAGTGACTTAATAAGTTAATTTTGCTCAAATTATCTTTGCATCAACATTAAATAAACTTTAGTATTTATATAAACTGTCTTCCTATTCCACAATTTTCTGGTTCTCACTGTTTTCAGAAAACATACTTGACATTTTTATTTGAATTGGACGGTCAATTTTAAATTTTTTAATTAGTAATTTAGTAATTTAGTAATTATTTATCTTTTTGTCTCTGTTTGGTTTCCAGTCAAAGCTGGGTTCCACAGCTATATCATGTTTTACATAATACTTATCATAATTAATGATTAATACATATTTGAGATTGCTGAAATGTCATCTGCTTATTCCACAGTCTTATGTTTCCCACTGTATTATGAATTAATAATATAAATTGTACACTCTTATATCTGCAGGATCAGAAGGAAATATTTCTGGTTTCCTTGTTCTTAGGAATGCTGAGATTAAGAAACTTTTTCCTTTTTACCTGTATCTGATCAAGGGTGAATGAGATATCCTTGAGTTTATATGCTCAAAATTGATAAATTTTTAGTGTGGTTTCTCTTTAATAATCATAGTTTTACGATCCAGAAACAATGAAGGAAGAAGAAGTTAACACGTTTCTAGACAGAAATCAACGATATCTTCCACACTGTTACACACATTATGGTTTATCAGTGAATTGGACTTGTCCCTCTATAAATGGTACTTGAAAATACTTCCACCCTCTTACTCCTTAATCTATAGATCTCAGCCCACAAATCAATATTTTTTTTATTGGGGGAGGGGGGTGGATTTTATGGAGTTGCAAGGGCGCGAGGGTTATAAATTAATTAAGAAGTAAAATAGATATCTAATAATATTTATAATAAATTTACAATATATTTTTGTAAATAAATAATATATATTTTTTTTCTATTTTCTAATCCTGAATTTTTAACCTTTATCCGAAGATTTTTCTCATTTTAACAAAAACTTGATAAAATTAAAATAACATCATTATTGAAATTTATTAAAAGTACATTTACTTAGAGCAATGAAAACTATAAATTCCATAAATGTTAAAAATTAGTATTTGTTTAAGCACTCTTCTTGATGGGATCCTTATTGTACACATTTTGGTTGCAGGTCACAAGATCCTGAAATAATAACTAAATTAATCATATTCGAAGAGAATATTTCAAGACAATTTTCAACTTAAAGGGACTGTGAGCGTAATTTTAAGTAACCCTGAATGCAAAGATGACAATTCTTAGTTCAACTTCTTTACATAGCAGGTCACTCCTTTTAAGGCATTAGTTAGACATTGATTAAACATTGTTTAGGCATAGGTTAGCTAGATATTGCTTTCATGTTCGGACACTAATGAAAAAAGACAAGTAGATCAGAAATGTATTACGAACGTAAAATGGGGAATTTAATCAGTTATTGCATCAATATAATTATATTTTATCAGATGGTTAAAGTGCTATGAAAAACTCCATTTTTCTTGTTAATATCACATAACTTTTAAAATACGAGATTCAAAAGATGATTTAAAAGTTTATTATAATTTCAATTATTTCAATTCCAGAGTAATAAATTAAAATATGAAGCTGTCTCAAACACCAGTCAAGAAGAATTAATATTTTCTTATTTCTAAATATTACTTAAATTCTCACTTAAAGGGGCCGTAAGAGTAATTTCAAGTGACCCTCCATACAAAGATGGCAATGTCCGATTTACAACAGTACCCTTAAAAGCTTTGTCTGATCAAACATGAATTAGATATCCATGTTTTTGTTTCTCTAAACTGTTTTTTGGTTCACATGGGATTTCTCTGCGAAAATGACTTACTCATTTCTTGCTTAAAAGAAGCAGTGGAGAAACTATTAAAATTATACACTTTTAGAGCTAGAAAAACGATGATATCCTCACATACATTTTTGATCAGATTACGGTTTTAGGGAAGGGTCACTTGAAATTACGCTTACAGTCCCTTTAATTCTTTAAATTTAATATCTTAGTTTAATGGAGGAAGATCATTAATATATTCCAAAATCACAAATCCATTCTCTCTTGAAATACGCTTACAGTCCCTTTAATTCTTTAAATTTAATATCTTAGTTTAATGGTAGGAAGATCATTAATATATTCCAAAATTCCATATCCATTCTCTCTTGAAATTACGCTAACAGTCCCTTTAATTCTTTAAATTTAATATCTTAGTTTAATGGAGGAAGATCATTAATATATTCCAAAATCCCAAATTCATTATCTCTTGAAATAAATTGTAATTCACAAATTAAATAGAGTGTTAACATTATTCTCCTGTGATTCTACATTTAACCCTCTTCGAATTTTTATTTGTTAGATTTTAATAGTTTTTTGTTTTCTAGTAGGCCTAGGACAGAAGTGAACAAACAATTTTGCATAATTTTGTACATTTTAATTGATCAAGACTCGAGGGTTTCTCAAAAATATACAATTTATCTAATTTTGCACTCATCGGTCAATGGTCTTACATATTATGGTTTGAACAATTTAATTCAATTTTTTTGGCTGGAAAACAGAAAATGTAAGAACAGTTTTCCAGTTCTGTTTAAAATTGTTTGGTTGGTTTATTATATTTTCTTGTTTTCCTGATTCTATTATAATTCTGTTGCAGGGACAGTAAAATACAAGTTTTTACCCCCCCTCCTCCGATGCAAACAATTATATAACCTCTACATGACAAGAATAGAAATTTTTTTTTAATTAATGCAAAATACTTGATTCTCAACTTTGTCTTATATATTATGGTTTGAACAATTAAATTCAATGTTTTTTTGGCTAGAAAACAGAAAATGTAAAAACAATTTTCCAGTTCTGTCTGAAATTGTTTGGTTTGTTTATTATATTTTCTTGTTTTCCTGCTTCTATTATAATTATGTTGCAGGGACAATAAAATATAGGTTTTTACCCCCCTCGTCCGATGAAAACAAATATATAACCTCTACATGAGAAGAATAGAAAATTTTTTAAAATTAATTTTATAAAAGTTTGATCCAAAAAAATATATCATCATATTTGCATTTAAAGTATTCAATGCTTCTATAAATTAACCTAGCTGAAGGGCCCTGCGTTGCCCGTGGAAAAAATAATTTCAAGAAAAAATTCTACCCCTGA
This sequence comes from Eurytemora carolleeae, assembly GCF_000591075.1. Taxonomy (NCBI): domain Eukaryota; kingdom Metazoa; phylum Arthropoda; class Copepoda; order Calanoida; family Temoridae; genus Eurytemora; species Eurytemora carolleeae. Next base: position 148,574 of record NW_019397040.1, on the reverse strand, counting down.
GTGTCCGCAGAAAATTTCAGCCTAATAGGTTCAGCCGTTTGGCCGGCTATACGCAACATACATATATATATATATACGAATGTCTTCCTTGTTTTATTATGAAGATATAAACACAAATTTAATTTAACATTTTTTGACCTTTTCCCGCAATTTTTTTAAAACTTTAATAAAACAAAAACCTTTAAAATTAGTAGACTACTTTTTTAAAAAAAGCTGGCTTTGAAAAAAGGGGCCATTAAATCAAAGACTTATTATAATCTTATAAAATATTTTGCTTTGACATTTTTGAATTTTAATAAATTGAACCAAATATTTAAAATTTAAAATGCAGAATTCATTCAATTAACCAGCTCATTTAGTTTCTAAAATTGAGATTGAATCTTAAATATTCTCCACATAGAGAATCAACTTCTTTTTATTTAAACTGTTGGTAAAAAATGGCATTTTTGATTTCTACATGAGATTAAATGATATAAAATTCTTCAGCATATAAGTTCATAAAAGGGAGTGTATAAGCGTAATTTCAAGTGACCCTCCATGCAATGCCCGATTCACAACGGTACCCTTGAAACTTTTATCTGATAAATTATGAGGAAGATATTGTCGTTTTTGAAGGTTTGGGAGTGTTTATATCAGATAATTCGAATATTTAAATTTATAAACATTCATATTTAACTCATACTTGATCAGAAAAAGCTTTTCATGGTTCTATTCACTCTTGTATGCCTAGTTCATTAGCACCTGATCCAATCAGGGTTCAGTCATGTGTTTGGTGTCTATTCTGAACCAATAGAAATTGCATAGCGGTAACATCTATCTTTTTATCTATCTCATTATCCAATTAGAGATAAATCCTTATTTCGGCGCTGCACACCGAACGCTTTCTTCTGAATGTGATGTACGGTAAGGACAGTACTTGTGTTTGCTATTTCTATTGTTCTACACAAATTCCCCAAAATTCCACAAATTCAAAAAATTAAAAATTGAAAAAAAATAATTAACCCTGTACCCGTTTTTCTATTATTTGATCTTTATTAAGTTTAGGGGAGGGTAAGGAGACGGATACAAAATATTGCAAAATACTTGATTCTCAACTTTGCTAGGCCTACTAATATTTAATAAGATTCTCGTAAGCCATGATGAAAATATCATTTATTAGCTTTCTAATTTTATTCAGAAGACAAAAATAATTCAGGATAACCTGAAAAATGTGTACGCAGAACAAAATAACGTTAATTACCGATAGATTTGAATTTGTTTGGTTGTAGCATACATCTTGTGTATCATAGAATAGAAGCAGTCCAACTATAGACAACATCACAACTTAACATTCAAATAAAAACTATTTTTCTTTTGTTTAATAATGAAATAGTCCAAAACTTCAAAATATCTTCATGTTGCAAAGATATAGGGACAAATTTAAGTTTCTGGCAAGCAATCAGTTTCTTCGACCCTGAACAAAATGCTTGCTTTTGCATCAAATCATAGAAAACTTTTGATTCAAAAATTACATCTTAAAAACAAGTTATTTGCAATTAAATTAATAATTTCAGTGACACTTCAGACCATCTAAATTTTTGACAATTAATTTTTTTTAAATGATATTAAATATTTTTATTTCCTGTGATGAAAATGACAACTATCATTCCACTGTCGAGCAGCGAAGCCATCCTAGAAAACAAAAATTATTTTAAGGATCCTTCGCGAATTTTTAAATGGAAAACGAAATTAACTAAAGGAATACATCGCGAATTTTGAAAATGGGAATAGGAAAACCTAGGCTACCCCAAACAATTTTACAATAAAAAATCAATGTATATATGTGTATACATAAGAGTTGTTCCCAGAATTTTGACTACTGAAGATTGTCATAAGACGTGAAGCATTATGTTTAGTAAAATTCTTTTTTAATAAAATGTAAAGTTTAGAAACTGAAATATACATAATATATATATATATATATATTTACACGACTAGCATGGGAACCCAGCTTTGTCTGGAAACGGAGCTAAGAACATTTCCGTGGTTCTGCAGAGTTCCCCAATCATAATATTGAGGCAAATCGGTCTTGGGGGATCATTATATAGCTATGATCAGACATCCAAAAACCTGACAGACTTTGATTTAGGATCTTGGTAGAACTACGGGATTATTCTTATCTCAGTTTAAAAGAATTGGTCATGTGTTGACTTTTATGAAGTAAAACTGAATTTCTAGGCAAAGCTGGGTCCCAAACCAATTTAATTATAATAAGAAAAATGCTAAAACCATGGAATAACATTTTCCAAAAGGTTATTTACATAGAATAAAAGTAAATACTAAGATATTTTTGCAAAATGTTCATTTGCATTTATCTTCCGTGGATAAAATTTAAAATGTTTTAATCTAAAAGATATGATTGACCGAGAAAATTATAATTTAAATTTTGCTGAAGTTTTGCACGAAACATATTTACGTTTTGTCCTAGTTCATGTTTATTGACTATGAACATGAAGAACTTTTATAAATGTTAACTATGCATGTAACTGACACATATACATGGTTTCAGCTAAATTAGCTAAGAATAACTTTTAATTAATATTTTCTCAATAAACCGTTCCTCGGAAATTATAATTACTGGACACTCACTATAAGCTCAAAATTTCTAATCCCTGCGTCTTTATTATCTGATGGTGTGAATCCAGCACTAGTTTATATTAAATATGTAAACAATAAATATGTAACTTTCCTTCTCCTTTCCTTTACTTACCAGGAAACGTTTTGTGTAGGAAACATATTTTCAAATATTTTTAAAACTTGAACTGCAAATTTGTTCTTCAAATTTACCTTTTATCTACATTGATAATATTTAGTTTTAATTTACCTTTGCTCTTTACTGCTCACAATCATACTCAGACATTCTTCACGCATTTTAAATTCATTATTACTGAAAACAAAATATTTTTTTCCCAACATTTTTTATTGATATTGTGAAAATGAATTTAAAAAAATAAATTCTGTCTTTAAAAAATAATCAACCCTAAAGTCCTGACGAAAATATGTCTGAAAAAAGGTTTTATAACATGTGGAAAATTTTGAACATAGAAATTAATATTCTGCTGAAGAACAGCACTACAAGTAGGGGTGAATATTCTGCCGAAGAAAAGTACTACAAGTAGGGGTGAATATTCTGCTGAAGAAAAGTACTACAAGTAGGGGTGAATATTCTGCTGAAGAAAAGTACTTAAAGTAGGGGTGAATATTTCCTGTACAGTTGTACAGTTTTAAATGTACAAATTAAACCAAGCCACGTTTATAGCAAGGCATGTTAGGGATGTTATTCATTTCTTTATATCTCTCTTTGAATTAATTTGGAGACCCTGAAAACATATCCAACATTATTACAGGGCTATATTTCAGAGGACATTTTGGCATGAAAAGTTCTAGAAAATAAATGTTTAATCTTTTTAAGATCTTTTATATGAAGACTCTTTTTAAATGCTAAATTTAGGACTAACCAATTTTTTTATTCAGAGAACAACCCCCCCCCACTCCAAGCTAAACAAAAGATATTCAAGGAAAATTACTGGTATAAATTTGCGACCTCGCAGCTCCTTTCACGCCATTTAGAGCTAAATTCACATTTTCTAGATTGTTCGTTGAAATCTTAAATGTTTTTCATCATAGCTCCTCTTACTGAAGAGGTATGAAGAAGAATAAAATTTTAAATTTCTAATATATTTCAAATATATTTGCGTTCCTCCTACTTTTGAGACGCTACGAGGTCACAAAGTTGTTCCGGTAAAATGTCACAAATATTTTAGCTTCTCTTTATGTGTAGTTAGTGAACACCCACAATTCTAACTTTCCTTACGTGTTTTCATGGAGTTATAAAATATACACTTTTTCTCCAGTTGCGCCCCAAATTTTTCCAGGGGGCATGTAACCCCAATTTTCTAGGGGAGCCCCCCCTCCTCCCCCATATAAGCCGCAACTGCAAACACTGGATTAAAACAAATAGAAGTTGCAACTTGCAAAGTAATATTTGAACAATATTGTATTAAAAGCATTCAACCTTATTGAAGAGTTTCAAATCAAGTCTCCATGTAAAAAGAATTGATAACTTAAGAATTTTATAACTTATCGTTTCAGTTTAAAATAGGGGTTGTGTTATTGTGTATAAAAACTAATTTAACAATCTAAATTAAGCAGAATATGTTTCACTTAACAAGCCTTCAAATAAAGTTTTTAAAAATGTCAATTAATCTAAATTTTGTTTTGCATTAATGAAAAAGATTAGAAAATTACAGTGATTACCAGAAAACCCTGTAATAGAAAGACGACTTTTAGAATAAATTTTCAAACTTTAAAAGTCCAATGAGTATTAGAAACAACAATTTTGCGGTGTAAACACTCCCATCTCACTTGATTAGTGAATTAAAATGTGACAAGGAAAATTATTTGCTTTGTAACAACACCAAATACACTTTAGTATTACTATAATGTCGTCTTTCTATTCCATTGTTTTCTTGCTATCACCGTAGATAACATGAATTGAGATTTGAAATTTTAGCTTTAAATGAAAATATATACCTCCAGATTTTTTGATACAATTTCTATACTTTGATATTAATTTGATAACATTTTTTTTCTAGTTTCAGTGTACAGTGTACGTGTATGTACATGTACAGTGTACACTGCACGTATACGTACATGTACACTGTACAGTGCACGTGTATGTACATGTACACTTTACAGTGCACGTGTATGTACAGTGTACAGTGCACGTGTATGTACATGTACAGTGTACAGTGCACGTATATGTACATTGTACAGTGCACGTGTATGTACAGTGTACAGTGCACGTGTAAGTACATGTACAATGTACAGTGCACGTGTATGTACAATGTACAGTGCACGTGTATGTACATGAAAATTACCCAGCTGGGCAGACTATTCTATTCTATTCTAATTGGTCCCCAGACATTAAAAGGGAAATGAATGGCCACCATTTGATCAGATGTACAATAAAGATGTGAATATACATTAAATGTAGGATTTTATACAGGGTGTCCCAAAATATATATGAAAATATACGAAGATGATTTTTTTAAAATTATTTTTTATATTTTTCAAGGCTTTGCTATACCTCAAACTACGTTTGTTTTTTCTAAAGTGAAATGATTTTTAAGTTTATTAAGTTTAGTGGTTTACACTGTTGGTTATTTTAAAGATATTAACTGGTTTATTTTGTATTTTTTGCAGCAACAACCGAACCTACTATGAAACCTCTTGATTTGGCTATTTTGTCAAATAACGATGGGGGGGGGGGGTCCACCACCCCTTTTACGATTTTGCACTCAGAGCTGAGGTATGATGGAAGTCCTGAGATCAACTTTTCATGCCCAGATCATTAAAAGAAAATAGAACTAATACTAATGGGAGGTTAAAAACAAAAAATGCTTAATTTTTTTTTTTTATCAAATATTAACATCAATCCTATATCAAGAGCTTTTAAAATCAGCGAATTTGAATCTGTGGCTTAAATACAGTAATATCAGAAAACTCCGAAATAAGAAGACGACCTGTAGAATTAAGTTATAACTTAAGTCCAATAAACACGAGACACAACAACTGTGTGTGTTAACAAACCCATTGCACTAAATTAGTGATTTAAAAAATGCTTTGTAATAACATCAAATTCTTTTGAATATTGCCATAATGTCGTTAGCCTAAGCCATTGTTTTCTGGTTATCACTGTAGATAATAAAATAAAATAAAAAATAATGGATTTTTTTTAGTTTTGTTAACACAGCAAAAACTTTTTTGTGCAACATTTTAAAGTTGAAAAATTGACCCCCCCCCCTCTTTAAAGTCGAGGCTGTATACAGATTTTCAGAGTCGTCTACATCTCTGTGATGTAGTTGTGTGGCAGAAATTTAGACAACAAGTTTTTTGTTTGAAGTTTGTAAACATCCTACAAATGAATCCTAATTGTTGTAAATTTCTGCTCTAAATAAACTCCTGTTTATCAACAAGGAAAATATTAGAATTCTAAAATAGTTTATTAACACACAAATTCTTAATCTGAATCATAAATTCCAATTTTTCAATTTCCTGTATTATACTAGCTAGGCTTACAATAAAATATAAAACTTAACAGTAACACACAAATAGATTTAAAGCCATAACTTAGTAAACCATGGCTTAGTGTGATTCATAATATCCCTGTAAAAACTATAGAAAAATTAGAAGGCAATATTGTAAACTAACTTTAGGTAGCATAGGGCACTCTAAACACTAAATAAGAAGATAAATATTACTACTTTAGTGGCCGCGCAGCTCCTCTAGTTTTGATTTTTTGCACAAGTATGAGACAAGCAAATTCACCTGATTACATATTAGAAATTTAAAACATTTTGGTTCTTGTCAATAACTCTTCAACAAGAGAATTTATAATTGAAATTTGATAAAGGAATATTTCATGAATTTTCTTTCTGGAGTTGTTTTTTTCAGCAGTTTGTCAAGGTGCCAAAATAGCAAACACAGTTTTTAAAGTTTTCTTTATTGCTCAACATAATTTGCTGTCAAGGTGTTCACCATAAGTTTTTAACGACCAATATTTTAACTTAGCAGACAAGTGAAACTAAAAAGTAAGAATAAAGTGTTAAAGTTTGGGGATATAATGGAGATAAATTAGTTTTATTGGAACATTTTCTACAATATTTTGTGAAAGATACCTTTTTGCAGCAAAGTGATTTATATCTGGTTAGAAACTTCTTTTCAAAGTTATAAAAAGAAGAGCTCCGGAATACATTTGTATTTGTACGTTTTACTCACGCCTCCCCAAACACTCATACTAAAGGGATTGTATCCATAATTCCAAGTGATCCTTTATGCAAAGATGGCAAGGTCCGATTTACAATGGTACACTTAATAGCTTTGCGTGATATCAATATTTTGTTGGTTTAAACTGTTTTTCATTTGCGGTTTCTATGCTAATGTGACTTGCGCATTTCTAGTTTATAAGATGAAATGGAAAAAGTAGAAACTCACAGAAATAAACACTTTTCTAGTTGGAAAAACAACAATTTTGCGCATAGATCTAGATTACTATGATAAGTTGCGGCCCTTTTCAGGACTGTAAACATTTTAGAACTGTAAAGAGATTGTATTTAACTTGGGTAGGTGTTTTGGAAATTTTACCTTTATTTACATTTTAGAACTGTAAAGAGATTGTATTTGACTTGGGTAGGTGTTTTGGAAATTTTACCTTTATTTACATTTTAGAACTGTAAAGAGATTGTATTTTACTTGGGTAGGTGTTTTGGAAATTTTACCTTTATTTACATTTTAGAACTGTAAAGAGATTGTATTTAACTTGGATAGGTGTTTTGGAAATTTTACCTTTATTTACATTTTAAGAACACAACATTTTAGTATTAATATGAGTAAGCTGTTGCTTGAAATTGAAACAAATAGTTAGTATTTTACAAAGTGCATCCCAAAAAGATTTCACTATTTCGAATATTGAAATAATCAGCTTTTGTGTTTCCCATATTGGCCCAATTCGTTTTATAGGACTGCAGTTTAGCATTTAATATCATTTTACAGTTGGGATTTGTTTATAAACATTTATGTTTAAGAATCGACAAAAACAGAATGATGCCGATATTTAGGTAAAATAGAAGTATTGAGTAGGTCTGGTCGTCTTCCTGTTTTTTCTTTCCAAAATTTAAGAACGAGAGCCTTCCACTAGATTGTTCTTTCCTCTTTCGTTCTTAATCCAACCGTTCCATCATCGTTCCTTTCAGTTCCTTTCTTTGTGTTCTTGGTCGAGAACGGTTCCAAGGAACGGGTTGAAATGGGTCGAGGGGTGGAAGGTACTCGCCGACCCCACCAAAATGATAAAATTTACAATTATACAGATAAATTAAAGAAGAATTTTTAAGAACGCGTCATATGTTTTCGTTCTTTATTTAGGATAATTGATAATTCCGTTCGTTCCCGGAAAAGAACGATCGTTCCTTGAGAACTTGGCCCAGCCGTACTACTGAGCCTAAACTCAATTTCTTGGAATAGAATTGATCGAGTTATAAAGTTACGCCTATATGCTGATAGTGCACCATTAGAGGGGAAGCTAGATTTAATTTTATTCAAGACTCAAGTTGGAAATAAAGATATTTAAATACAAAAAGAAAATTTTACAGCTTCAGCCTGGCTTAGTGTAATATTCGGATTCTTTTAAATTCGTAGAAATAAATACTTGTAAAAGTTTAACAAATGTTAACTTCATTTAAAAAATAAACTTTAAAGCATATCGTGATAAACAGAAAACTGTGGAATAGAAAGACGACATTAGTGCAATACTGAAGGGCATTTGATGTTACAAAGAAAATAGCCTTACTAGTAAGCTATTAGTCACTAATTAAGTGAAATCTGTCTCCTGAACTGAACAATCGTCTCATGTTCATTAAACTGTTTAAAGTCACATCTTGAGTCTAAAAGTCGTCTTTCCTTTCCAGAGTTTTCTGGTTATCACTGTATAAAATCATAACTTAAGAGTCTAACCAGCTGCTTCCTATTCCATTGTTTTATGTTTGAACTTAACCCTATAAAGACTGGGGGGTCTGAATCTATATATAGCCTGGGGGGGGGGCGTTAGCTCCATCCCCCGTAGAAAAAGGCCTTAGAGAATAGGTTAGAGAATAGATATAGGACTGAAATGCATGTTCATGTTCTTTTTTCATGGCCAGCTCAAAGAAAAAAAAATTAGACCGATAACTTTAATAATTCGGGTGCTAGGGAGGGTGGACAAAAATGCCTAAAAAAGAGTACAAAAAATGAAATTTTTTCTTTTGTTTTAAACAAATATCAACGTGTGACACATGACACATGACAGCCTGTTTAGGGTTAACCTAATCCCACGATTGCATTCTGCCCGAGCAACATTTATTGTAATTAAACCAAATAATACAGAATACCCTGGCTAGATTATACTTAAAGAGACTATCCTGCTAATTTCAAGTGACCTAGACCATTTAAATAGAACCTGACCGATTCACAACGGTACCCTTTTGAACTTTATCTATCATTGTGAAAATACCATCGAGTTTTTGACAACTGTTTAAATCTGATATTTTCCAGCATTGGTTCTAAAGCAGAAAACGACAAAAATAAGTTTTTAATAAAAAGATGGATTCATGCATTTTTATTCAAACAAACCTTATAAATGTACCCAACATGCCACTCTAGCAATGGAGAATCATTTAAAATAAGTTCTACAATCCCTTTAATTTTCTAAATAAATGTAAATTTTAACTTTAGAATTAAAATATTCCTGGCTTAAAGTGATTTGCAACTAAATTCTTGAACAACTTTTAATTGAGAGATGGATTGGAATAATTCATTGAATCCTATAGATTCAAACTAAGCTAAGTAAAAGCCTGAAAAAAGATTCATTAAACTAAACAGGCAGAAATATACTCTAATTTGGCAAACAAATAAACAAGTTTACTGTCACAGGAAATCGCGACCATAAAAAGATTTTTCGTAGATTTTTTTCGTAGAATCGTCTCTTTCTTATAGTTTTAAGGAACCTGCTGAATTTTTGTTAAAACCATGACATTAGATATAATCGTGTTTTTTTTTACTTCATTAGACCATAAAAACATCGAAATATTGATATTTTGTCTACTTACATATAGTTTAATGGATATCGTAATAGAGATATTCCTTTTGTAGTTGGATGGAAAATTGCATATAATGGATATCATGTCAGAGATATTTCGATTATGGATAAACAGATATATCCTAAATAAAGCTGGGTGGATATCGGAACAGATATATCCTAAATAAAGCTGGGTGGATATCAGAACAGATATATGCTAAATAAAGCTTGAGGGATATCATAACAGATATATCCTAAATAAGGCTAGATGGATATCAGAACACGTATATTCTAAATAAATCTGGATGGATATCAGAACATTTGTATCCTAATTAAGGCTGGATGGATATCAGAACATATATATCCTAATTAAAGCTGGATGGATATCAGAACAGATATATCCTTAATAAAGCAGGATGGATTTCTGAAAAGATGTATCCTAAATAAAGCAGGATGGATATCAGAACATATATATCCTAAATAAAGCTGGATGGATATCAGAACATATATATCCTAATTAAAGCTGGATGGATATCAGAACATATATATCCTAAATAAAGCTGGATGGATATCAGAACAGATATATCCTAAATGAAGCTGGGTGGATATCAGATGGTTTGTATCCCCTGGAGACCAATCTCTGGTCCCGTTCTCTCCGGAGTACCGAACTAAACTGAATAAAGAGGAGATCTTTAAAGGAGCACTATACACTACCTCAGCAGAGATTATATAGTTTAAAGAGACACTATACACTTCCTGAGCAGAGAATATATAGTTTAAAGAGACACTATACACTACCTCAACAGAGCATATATAGTTTAAAGAAACACTATACACTACCTCAGTAGAGAATATACAGTTTATAGAGACACTATACACTACCTCAGCAGAGAATATATAGTTTTTAGAGACACTATACACTTCCTCAGCAGAGAATATATAGTTTAAAGAGACACTATACACTAGCCCAGCAGAGAATGTATAGTTTAAAGAGACACTATACACTACCTCAGCAGAGAATATAAAGTTTAAAGAGACACTATACACTTCCTCAGCAGAGAAATTATAGTTTAAAGAGACACTATACACTACCTCAGCAGAGAATATAAAGTTTAAAGATACACTATACACTTCCTCAGCAGAGAATTTATAGTTTAAAGAGACACTATACACTACCTCAGCAGAGAATATATAGTTTAAAGAGACACTATACACTACCTCAGCAGAGAATATATAGTTTAAAGAGACACTATACACTTCCTCAGCAAAGCATATATAGTTTAAAGGAGTATACACTTCCTCAGCAGAGAATATTGTTTAAAGAGACAACCATAAAAGAACTGGATATATCCTATGGATAAAAAAGAACTGGATATATCCTACGAACTCAAAGAACTGGATATATCCTTCGGATAAAAAAGAACTGGATATATCCTACTGATAAAAGAACTGGATATATCCTACTGATAAAAGAACTGGATATATCCTACTGATAAAAGAACTGGATATATCCTACTGATAAAAGAACTAGATAAAGATACAACTGGATATATCTCTTACAGATAGAATAACTGAATATAAAGATGCACTTGAATAAAGTATGTAATATTGATTCTATTTTAATGAATCATCCTTTTAACTAACTTGGCTTTCGTACACACACTTCCTCCCTACTCCCCCCCCCCCTTTCTCCAGTATACCTGACAGGAAGCAGAGACCCCCCCCTTCCTTCCTTTACAAATCTTTAACCTTAGCTCCACCCTTCCTTTATAATAATATACTGACAACTTGAGAAGAAGTGATCTTTCAAAACCAGAAATACATTTAACACTAAAATTTAAAGTAAAACATCTTTGTTTTTTAATGGTTTGTTTTTTTATTATGTATTTTTAATGCTTGTTTGATGTACAGATTGGGGAAGGTGGGTTGGGGCAAAGGGGATGGCATGGGAGGGGGGGGGGGTCGTATAAAATCAGAGACATGACAAATTAAAATATACAGAAGAAATAAAGAAAGAAAATATAACTTATTTTCTTAAAAGTAAAATTAAGAGCGGGGGTCACTGTTGCATTTTGTTAAATATATATAGAGCAGTCAGTGTGTTTACAAAAGTCCTGAACATTATGATAAAAACAATGGTGAACTAATATTTAGATCCTTAAACATACATTGTAATTATATATCTACACTACACATACGTAGGGTTGGCCGGTTACGCATGAAAGCCCCAGGGCGTTATGGTTTAAAGGAGGGGAGGGGGGAGTGGGTTATTTTATTCAGTAAGTTCATATCATTTTGACTAGAAGGATCCCATGTCTACAAATTAAATGTTCAAGATTATGTGAATTAAACTCAAAGTTCAGTGATCTTCAAAAATTGAATTAAACAAAGACGATGCTTTAGTTTTTAAAAGTTTTAATCTATAATTCAATTCTAGTAATTATATAACATCCTAGGCTTTAAGGACAAATTGACGTAGTGTAGGACAAGCTAGTCATATGTAGGACAAATTGACGTAGTATATAGGACAAGCTAGTCAAACGTAGGACAAATTGACGTAGTTTAGGACAAGCTAGTCAAATGTAGGACAAATTGACGCAGGTAGGACAAGCTAGTCAAACGTATGACAAATGACGTAGGTAGGACAATCTAGTCAAACGTAGGACAAATTGACGTAGGTAGGACAAGCTAGTCAAATGTAGGACACATTGACGTAGTTAGAACAAATAATAGATTGAAGAAAATAGACACATTTAGGACAAACCAAACAAAGGACAGATAGGTGCGCGTTAATAGAACATGCATTATTAGGACAAGTTAAACATAGAACAGATGCAGACAGAATAATCTGCACAATTTTGAGTTCTACAAATACAATGGGAAAAGTCGACTCAAAAAGCAAAATTTTAATACTAAAATTGTTCACAAAAGAGGGGCACGAAGCGCCCTGAACCCCTATTTCCAAAAATCTTCTCCGTTAAGAATACTCTACGGCATTGAATAATAAAATGTCCTGAACAGATCCAGGTTTCTATATTATAGTCTATCGGATAACAATTGTAAATTGAAATACCATATCTCTTCTCTTTTTAGTTTAATCAAATAATTTTAGAATAAAATCAATCTGGGGGGGGGGGGTCCATCTAAATCTGCAACGGTCATGATTCTTTGTTAATTAAATATTGTTATCATACTAAAGAATAATAACAATTTACTTCTAATAAATCAGGCAATTTGGTAAAATCTAATTTCATGGATTAACTTTTTATATAAATTTACACTGCAATTGTCTGGGTCGAGTGTCATGCAATATTACCTTGCTGTCTAATACTGCATGACATGTTTTATAAATATTATATGCGCGTGTTAACACGCTTTGCTTTCCATTGTTCTAATTGTAAGTGTCAAAACGCGGTAACAATGCCTGACCATGATCCATAAAATAATGCAAAGATTGTGCGAAAAATATCTAATTTTAAACCGAAAAATGAAAAGTTATAAATTATATTTCAGACTAGCTGGAGATAAAAGTTTCTAAGTTTAATAATTAATAAATTGCATTTTACAATCTATCATCTGTTGCCAAATACGTTCACAACTCCTTCGCAGGGTTTCCATTCGTAATTACGCAAAAATAGCGTAAAATTTGATCTGTAGCTGGCTAATTTATCTTACGTTTACACATTCAGAATTCGGAGCGAGTCGTTATATTACTTAATAGTCCCATAGGGACATTATATTAACTTAACCTGCCTCTGTTGGTAGAATCATAGGTCGGTAATGTTGGTCAAAAGGCGGTTATACAAATCATAACAATCTTTTGCAGTTTAAAAAATTAAAATAAAAGATATTTAGAGCTAATAAGTCATGTTAAAGAAATTAATAAATTCTGTAGTTTGATGGCAAAAATATTTATAATGTATTTATAACTCTGTTCTATGTTGCGTAAATTCCCCCTTCAGTGCGTAAATATTACTAAACAATGGAGAAAAAAAATCAAACCTTTAATGCAAACAGTGTGCTATTAGTGTTCAGCCAGAACCAACTACTGAGAGAATATTAAAGGGAGTGTTCACAAAAAATTAAAGGGGGTAATGGCCGATATAGATCTTTACTAATTTTACTTTTATCTGTTGCGCATATAAGGAGAAAAGGGTTAAAAACGGCTCATACCATCTTTCATTTTTCGCGAGAGAACTCCCTTTAAACTACTTGGCTTTAATATTTTCTATTAACATTTTCAGGTTTTAACTGAAGCTCTCCAAGTCGTCATTTTTTCATCGTCTTTCAATAAGCACAATTTTTTGCAGATTTTTTTTCATTGTGGATTTTTAAAAATGTCGTATTTTTTGTTCCGTGCAATATTTTTCACCTGCTTACTAACAAACAAAATATATACAAGGTGTCTCAAGGAAACGAGGAATAAGGGTCTACAAAATTACAAAAATACTCATTTCAGTTGGAAACTTTAGGAGCCTTTCAAATTGTAATTTTTAGATCTACAAGTCTAGGGTTCGACTTATTGAATTGGAAATTGTACGTAGATTTTAAAAATGGTGTCAATCTTAAAAATCCGATTAAAAACGAGTATGTGAAGACCCGTATTCCCCGTTTTCTTTGTGACACCCTGTATATGTATCTGGAATCCTCTCTTTAAAGGGAGTGTTCGCGAAAAAAAAAGCGGTATAGGCTTACGTCGAAAAATATTTGATAGAGGATGCTGCTAATCTTACTTCTATATGTTACGTTCTATAGGGAGAAAATTGTTAAAAACGACCCATATCGAAGAAATTTTATCTTTCGCGAACACTCTTTTTAAGAAATACGACTCTAAAATTTAACAATTTAAATTTTTCATTTGAGCTAAATATTTGAGCTAAATGTAGAAATAGAAAAAAATAGATCAGTTTAAAGAGTTCAGATCAGTGTTAAGAGTTCAGATCAGTGTTAAGAGTTCAGATCAGTGTTAAGAGTTCAGATCAGTGTTAAGAGCCCAGATCAGTTTAAAGAGTTTAGATCAGTGTTAAGAGCCCAGATCTTGAAATTCCTGAAAACGTTAAAATATTTTATAAATTGAATTCAGGCCTTTTATGCACAGTTGAAATGTCAGGGTCTCAAGGTTAATCCTTTTATAAAACAATCTTGAAAAGTTTGAAGATAAATTTAGGATAATGTTAAGCTTGCATTTATTCTTGGCTTCGCAAAAAGTTATAAATTTTAATATCTAAGGTTTTGCTTTCGATTCAAGAAACACTTCCCTCAACTGTTCACTCACTCAACAGTTTACTCCCTCAACTGTTTACTCCGTCAACTGTTTACTCACTCAACAGTTTACTCCCTCAACTGTTTACTCCCTCAACTGTTTACTCCCTGAACTGTTTACTCCCTCAACTGTTTACTCCTTCAACTGATTACTCCCTCAACTGTTTACTCCCTCAACTGTTTAATCCTTCCACTGTTTACTCCCTCAGCCTTTTACTCCCTCAACTGTTAACTCCCTCACCTGTTTACTCCTTCAACTGTTTACTCCTTCAACTGTTTACTCCCTCAACTGTTTACTCCCTCAACTATTTACTCCCTCAACTGTTTACTCCCTCAACTGTTTACTACAATGTAAGAAAACAAAGCCTTTACACTTGCTCCTAACATCGAACTTATCGCTAGCTTTTCTTTAAAACTAAGATCAAAATAATAATATTTTTGAGAGATACATTTTTTTATGAAACAAGTTGATGTACCAAACATGAAAATTTCGTGACAATCTCAAGGTATTCTGAATTAAACGCAGTCTTTTAAAAGTGTAAGCTTAATTTTTAGTAACGCGTGCACTCCACGTAAAGATGGCAATGTCCGATTTATAACGCTACCCTAGAAAGCTTTGTTTGGTAAGAATTAGATATCCATACTTTTGTTTATTTAAACTGTTCATTTTCATTTGTGGTTTCTCTGAAAAAGTGATTTGCTTACTTGTATTAAACCATGGAGAATTGTTAACAGAACAAAACACGTTAATAGTTAATAAGACACATTTTTGACAAGATTAAGGTTTCATGGGTACCAATGTAAATTGCGCATTGCTTTCTTTGTATGGAGGGTCACTGTTAATTACGCTTACAGTCCCTTTAAATGAAAGTGCAGGCTTACCCTTATTAACCAAGAATGAGCCACGGGTTCATTTTTAAAGATGAATTTTTTTCACCACCATTTTTATATCTATTACCAAATAATACATTTAATAATATGACCAGAGAGCTGGGAGCTCTTGGATCAATTATCATTCAGATCGGAGTATCTTTAAAAAACTATGCATTTTCGAATCTTCTGTTTAGTATTTTCATTTTATTTGGGGTAGAGCGGAGGGGATGGCAAAATGTTATTTATTGTTTGTTATTTTATGAGTTTGCTGCATAATAACTCATAAAGCACTGCAGTGTACATACAATGCACATAGTAAACTATGATAAACCGTAAGGTGTATTCAGTACTGTAAAAGTTCTATACTAGAAAATATATTCTAATAACAAGAATCTATTCATTTTTAGATATACTAGGCTTTTAGGGCTCTTCGCGCCCATCTTCTATTTTAATTTTGAACATTTCTCTTTGTATACATTGTAAAACAAAAACTAAATATTTTTCCGGATTTTATAAACAAATTTTGTTGATTTTCAACATTTAATGAAAATCGAATTTTGTTTTGAGAACATATAAGGTACCACACAAAAATTGGGCCCGATTGATTCAGCCATTTTGACGGTTATTAGAAACAAACAAACAGACAAACAAGCAGAACACCCAGACAAGCAAAGTATATAGATAGATTTATTTAGGAGGATTTTAGAAATGTAGGGTAGGGTAGGGTTGAACCAAAAACTTTAAACAACAAGAATTTTAAAACAAATTCCGAGTTTTTAAAAACAAAAATTTTATAAACGGCGTTAGCCGAAAACCAACTGCGTTAATTTCGTTAATTTAATGGTCTATTACAGTATTAACGGTGTTAACAGCGTGAAAAACATCAAAACACATATATTTTTTTACAAATTAAATGCAATTTTAAGCAGAAAAAATCCATTTCGTTTATGTTTTCATCCATTATTTTTTTTTCAAAAACGACTAATCTGTTTTGTTAACGATTTAAAAGTTAACGGTTTTTGCCGTTTGTTAACGGACTCTTCCGTTTATTTTCGAAAGCCTCCGTTTCGTTAACAGAACTTTGCCCAGCCCTAGTAGTTGGTTAAATATATATATATATATATATATATATATATAAGGAAGGAAAGAGCTTTATTATATAGATAAATTAAATAACACTTTCTTCTGGGCCTCAAACATTCCAAAATATTTCCGATTCTTTTTTTCTGTAAGAAACTATACAACTATACCAATTAATTAAGAATATAGTTTATTTTGTAGTTTAATTGCATTGCACTTTTTGTAAAGATTCCCTTTATGTGTAGTTTTTTTTTGCATTTTTATTAGAATACTGCCTTATTTTGAACAACGTTTTCTTAAAACTTATTTCAGAAAAATGTAAATTGGAGAATCTTAAAGTTCTGAATTTGAAGCCTTTATGGCGGAATCCCAATATTCAATTAACGCAGAAGTTTAGAATTCTGGAATCATTTTCATTTCTAAAATAGTTTTTTCAAAAAAAAGTTTAAGATGGAGAAAGAGGTCATACATTGTTTTTTTGCCGTCCACATGTATCCTTCCTTGGAAGTATTTCTAGTATAAAAAGGCAGTTTTAATCATCCCACATCAAGGAAGTTAAATTGCCTTTTAAATAATACATACTTACGAGGAAGGTTTAAAAATGATAAATTCTGTTAATTCTTATACTTTTTCCTGCAGTTTCGTAATGCACATAGTTATTTAAGTGTACAGAACCCAAAATTGAAAATAATCAGTTTTAAAAATTAAAAACATTGATATCTAATTAATACTTTATCAGTCAAAGCTTTTTGCTTAATGAATCGAGTTGCCATCATTGCATAGAAGATCTCTTAAAATTACGCTTACAGTCTCTTTAAGCTATAAAAAAACTTAAGTTTGCTCTGTTCATTTCATGGTTTTAATAGATTTTAAATTAAAATTTAATTTTTCAGATTTGAAACTAATGTGTTATTAAAATGGATCTATGTAAGCTGTCCTTTGTGTTACTAAACATTGGCTTGATTTTCGGAGTTGAGGATTTGTGCTTTTTAGAGGACGGTGGCTCAACTATTAGGTATTTTTATAGGATGGTTGCTCAACTATTAGGTATTTTTAAAGGATGGTGGCTCAACTATTAGGTATTTTTATTGGATGGTGGCTCAACTATTGGGTATTTTTATTGAATGGTGGCTCAACTATTAGGTATTTTTAAAGGATGGTGGCTCAACTATTAGGTATTTTTATTGGATGGTGGCTCAACTATTAGGTATTTTTATTGGATGGTGGCTAAACTATTAGGTATTTTTATTGAATGGTGGCTCAACTGTTAGGTATTTTTAAAGGATGGTGGCTCAACTATTAGGTATTTTTGATAGAATGGTGGCTCAACTTACAGGTATTTTTAAGGACAGTGGCTCATCCTTATGATATTTTATGGTTTGCAAAGACCGTAAATTGAAGAATATAAAATCATATTGTATTTTTATGAAAAATATTAAATAGCATAGTTTGCCCTATATCTAAAGCTTGTTGTACTAAATGCAAAAATTTAACAAATTGAAGAGATTTAAATATTGTAAAAGAATTTATGGAGAAGTTCTACTTGAGAAAGCAATATTCAAACATTTTGCTTTATTTTACTTTTCTGAAAATTGGGAAAATAAAGTGTTAAAACTAGGAGAAAGGTTTGCTTTGAATATTTCAGATCGAATTACATTTAATCGAACTTAGAAAGGATTTATTTCTAAAAGAATATTTGTCTAGTTTTCTCGTCGAAGAAAATTTACCCGTCAATGGGAGCCTGGGGAAACTGAAAATTAAAGGTAATTTAAAGTGAAAATTAAAAGTAAAATCAAAGTTAAAATTAAAGACAAAGTTAAAGGTAAAATTAAACGTAAAGTTAAAGGTAAAATTAAAGTTTAAATTAAAGGTAAAGTTAAAGGTAAAATTAAAGGTAAAATTAAAGGTAAAATTATTGGTAAAATTATTGGTAAAATTAAAGGTAAAATAAAAGTTAAAATAAAAGTTAAAATAAAAGGTAAAATTAAAGTTAAATTGAGATAAAATTAAAGGTAAAATTAAAGTTGAATTTAAAGGTAAAGGTAGAGTTAAAATTAAAGGTAAAATTAAAGATAAAATTAAAGTTAAAATAAAGGTAAAATTAAACGTAAATTTAAAGGTACTATGAAAAATAAAAATTAAGGTAAAATCAAACTTAAAATTAAAGTTAAAATTAAAGGTAAAATTAAAGGTAAAATTAAAAGTAAAATTAAAGGTAAAATTAAAAGTAAAATTAAGGTAAAATTAAAGGTAAAATTAAGATAAAATTAAAAGTAAAATCAAATGTAAAATTAAAGGTGAAATTAAAGTTAAAATTAAAGGTAAAGTAAAAGGTAGAATTAAAGGTAAAATTAAAGTTAAAATTAAAGGTAAAATTAAAGGTAAAATTAAAGTTGAAATTAAAGATAGAATTAAAGTTAAAATTAAAGGTAAAATTAAAGGTAAAATTAAAGGTGAAATTAAAGGTAACATTAAAGTTAAAATCAAAGTTAAAATTAAAGGTGAAATTAAAGTTAAAATTAAAGTTAGAATTAAAGGTAAAATTAAAGTTAAAATTAAAGGTAAAATTAAAGGTAAAATTTAAGCTATTTAATTAAAGGTAAAAATAAAGATAAAATTAAAGTTAAAATCAAATGCAAAGTTAAAGGTAAAATGAAAAATAAAAATTAAGGTAAAATCAACTTAAAATTAAAGTTAAAATTAAAGGTAAAATTAAACGTAATATTAAAGCTATTTATTTAAAGGTAAAAATAAAGATAAAATTAAAGTTAAAATCAAATGCAAAGTTAAAGGAAAAATGAAATGTAAAATTAAGGAAAAATCAAAGGTAAAATCAATGATGAAATTAAACCCGAATACTTAGAAATAGGAAGACGACTTTCAGACTATAGTTATGACTTTAAAATAGTCCAATGAGTATGGGACACAGCAATGATTAGGTGTAAAAAGACTCAATTCACTTAATAAGTGTCTGGTAATTAGAGTAACAATTTGCTTTGTAACAACATCAAAAATTCTTAATCCTATCCCTGCTGGGGTACTTGAAAATCAGGATAGGCGGGGTGGGGTGGGCGGGTCATTTTGACCTAACAGGGATAGGGTTAAGTATTGCTAAAAAGTTATCTTATCTTCCAATTTCACTGTAAATAAAATAAGAAAATGTTCAGGCGAAGTGAACAAAAATATCTACCTAAGCCTGGCTCCTCAGAATATTCTAGAACTAAATATAGAAAATGGTGAGAGCAATATTTTTAACTTTAAGAATCTTAAATATAGACGATAGGCTTTTCAGCTTCTCCAATGGTTGGTAAAACTTCCTAGTATTTTATTTGTTTCTATTATTTCGTTGTCCATTTTTTTTTTTTTTTTTGGCAGAAATACTGAGTTTAAGATGTATCACATCAATTGCTCCCTATCAAAGTTTCTAATTTGACTTATTGTTAAAAGTAAACAGAACACAATTTTAAAATTTGAAAAACATTTTTAATTCTTAAAATGTTACGTTTTTACTTCCATTTTTCCAGGGCTTTATAAATACGTAAATAAAAAGTTACTGGCTTTTTTAGATTTCTGTTTAAAAACAGATTAGCCTTTTTATGTCCTGTACCCTACTTTATGCGCTAAATATTTTTCGTTGCGAATTTTGTTCTCCATTGTTGGAAAAGATGGAAAAATTTGAGCGGTCTAGACTGTAAGTTGTTTTCAAGTAATAGAGAAGCATTATCTGAAATTCTATATTTAATAATTTAATCTTATAATTTATTTTCCGCTCAAAATATAACAGTTTGAGCATAAAATTTATAACAAATATCAAGTCAATTGATTAACATGGGAATTGGAGAGCAGCCATAGCAGAGCTGTTTTCAGGTTGATCTATTGGCAGTTTAATTATGGTTCTATAGCAAATCGCTAATTTTTATCTGCGGGATAGGATTACATGTTTAAATAAAACCTTAAACGTTAAAACTAAAAGAAAACCAATGCTTACATCTCTATAATTTTTCTTAAATAAGGCGTGGCGGAGTTGGTTCTAACATCTCCCCTGGATAAAGAAGGAGTGTCTGGTCCCTCCCACCTTACCACCAGGTAGACTATAATCAATCAATCATACTTGGGAACTCTTGTTTTTTGTGGACATCAAGATCAATGCTTGATTTTGACCTTTTATGATACCTCACGATTATTAGGGGTTGAACGAAGCCTTTACCAGGGGAGGAATAATTCAACATAAAGATATAAAATGTATATTTTGTTATAGGTCCTCAAAAGTGGATATCGAGGTCAAACCATCGGGGTTATCATTTTTTTCATGGCAAAACTATGTTTTTGTTTTGTAAACATAATAACAAAATAAACAATATATAAAAATAAAAATATGATTTAAATTACTGGCTTAAGGAGCTTAAAGCTGTTTTTGAAATCCCCCCTGTTGTCCTATTGAAATTATATTCTTAATATATTTTATATTTTTGTTCAGTATTCTTTGCCAGAGATTAAACAGCGGGGATCCAGGCTTCTCTATTCCTATTCACGTCAGGTCAGGCTAACAAAAAATCATAATTTTGTAAATAACATAAAAACATGAAAATAATATTTTAAAATGGCGAGGTTAAATCCTCATCTGAGACATTTACTTTTGAATAAGCGGAATTGGTTAAACGCTAAATTCTGATTGAACCAAAAAGAGATCAAATATATATATATATATATATATATATATATAAGTATATATTATAACTGGTCAAACGGCTAGATCGAATGGGGGGGATAACATAGACTAGAAAGAAATTCTATTTTTTTCCAAATATGTTTCCAAATATTGTTCCCCCTCCCCCCTTGATATGCAGTAAAACATTTTTTACGCGAAAAGGAAAATATTAAGAAAAAAAATTCTAAAATTTTAAAAATACCTTTTTTTGAATTAAGGTAAGTCTTATAAAAATATTTTTGCATTAAACCCTGAAAGTTAAACACCAAACTAACCTGCTCTCAACTTAACATTTTTAATTTTGATGAATATTATAGTTTAAGATATCTGTTTAGTTATAAAATGTGTAGCTGAGATATATATTCATAAACGTCATAAAGAATTGACGTACAGTAAGAACCAGAAATCTGTGAAATACGAAGTTGACTTTTATACTCAGTAAAGATGAGCCACAGCGCCTAATCAGGGATTTTAAGCTCCCATGGTAAAACTATTTGCGTACAACATCAAATACACATAAATGTTGATTTAATATCGTCTTCTTATTCCAAAGTTTTCTGGGTCTTACTGTATCAGTATGGTTCATTGAACTAATACAAATCAAGCTTAAAATCTCCCTATTTTTGTGGTAAAAAAGAAATATTATATTTTAGAGTTATAGATGTGAACGACAACGCTCCTCAGTTTGTTGGGATACCGTACACTGTTCATCTTAGTGAACTAACACAGGTAGAGATTGTACCACATGCACTGCATGTACCGCATGTACCAAATGTACCCAGCGCATGATTTGCTAAATAATTTCAGATTTGTGAAATGAAATTAAACCTGTGCATTTGAAACGCAGAAACGTTTTTTTTTGAGAATTGAATTTGTATTTGTTTTGTTTGAATTTTTGAAGGCGCACAAAAATGACATATAACCCTAATTTTGATTTTGGTGCTATTTACATCTATGGATCCTTTGCTGGCTTGGTTTCAACTTTGATGGCGCGGCACGTGGATTTAACGGTTCTGTCAATATTCCAGAAAGCTCTGACTTTCGATCACAATTTGACCCTTTTAAACATAATTTGTAAGCCTTTTTCTTGAATACTTTTTTGTTGGCATATGTATTTTGAATAAAAAGTATAAAATAAACAAATTCGTAAAGTAAATGATTATTGAATTAAAGACCAAAACACGTTTTATTTCAAATAGAAGAAACCGAATGCTGCTCACTCTGGTTAGTCCGGTGTGGCGGTCAGTCTTATTACAGTACTTGGCCTATCATAGACCTATTTGACTAACGCAAAAGCTTAGTTTAGTGTGACAAAACATAGACATTGAGAAGAACAAAAATGTTTTAATTTCTAATATAAAACCAAAAAAATTTGTCATACTTTTGCATACAATTAAAAATAGAGGATCTAAGAGGTCATAAAGTCAGACCAGTAATGTTGTATAAAATTGGCCTTTCCCTTAGGCCTTGTTCACAGTTTTATCTTTACAAATAAAAATTTTAAAAAATCTTTTCACTCCCTTATCTTTTGATCTTACACAAAGGAAATCTTTATTTTCAACTTTCCAAGTTTCTGAAGGGATTTATTATATACAAATATATATATATATATATATATATACATATACTAGTACAGATCTGAAGATAATATTCTTAAAACTTTAAATGAAAACTTTAATATCTCCTAATTTGATTTCAGACTTTTTACAAAATTTAGATTAAAACACAACAAATTTATTTCAGCCATGAGAACTCTTGTATTACAAATATCGAGATTATTGTTTGAACTCAAACTTATGTTAATCTGCAGATTAAGTTACTCTGTATTTTATCCCGCATGGGAATTGTACACTAGAGGATCGAATATCTGAAATGAAGAAACTAAGCATTGATCCAAAAATAAAATCGTCCACAGTGGATATCAAGATCCGGAACAGTAAATCAGAAGCCGGAAAAATTTAAATTTTTACGCGCCATTAGTTTGAATCTGGTTGCGACACCTCAAAGCAGAGAAAAAGAGCGGATTAAAAAGAAATTGAAAGTTTCCACATTGGATATTTAGATTAAGCGATCGGGATTAAGGGTATCCAATTATTAAGTTTCAAGCTTAAGGCTCTCATAATATGATTTTACTTGTATTTATTTTATATATTATACTTCAACTAATTTCATACTGTGACAGGTTATTTAATATAAATTTAATTAATTTAATGAGCCGTTGATTTAAACGTTGGACCAATCAATCAAAACAACCTAAACTGGTTAGGTGGGTGGGTCCAAACTACACAGTAAGTTTAAGTAATTACTTATTTAATAAATCAAAATTTGGCAATGAAAGTTGGATGATTGCCGAAGAGCAACAAAAATAGTTAAAATTTCATTGATATTATTAGCGATTTTGTTATTTCTGAATTTAAAAATACTTGAATAAGAATATGTGAAATATCTTTAAATATTATGTATTAGGTTGGAACCATTCTTCCTGTAGACATATTCGCTGTTGATGTTGATCAACCTGGACCCTTTTCTACTGTAGAATATATGGTAAACATACGATATTGATCTACTGGGCCCTTAATTCTTTACTGTAGACTTTATGGTAAACTTACAATATTGATTTACTAGAACCTTTCTTAATGAAGAAATAATAGTAAGCATAAAGATGTTTTTGACAGTTTTTTATGTATTAAATTTACATGTTTACAAAAGTGCATTTAACTTTTTATACAGAGTAACCCACAAATGATGAGACTTAAACTTAAATTTTTAAAATACACCGAATCTAAGATTAAAATAAATCTTCTGTTTAGAAATTTGTCTTCTCATGGTTATCTTTAAAGTTGATTAAGAAACAAACAAGTTTAAAGTTTTAAAGACTCATGAATATAAAGGAACAGACAGTATATATTCCTTACAGTCGTCATATTGTTTAATTTTAATTAAGATTCCTGACGGACCTTTCTCAGACTTTGTTATCTTTGAGAACCCAATGGAAGGGAAGCTGACTTTAAGGAAGGTAAGATAAAAGGGTGTTTTTGAAACTGAACTTTACAGTCGTGTTTTGAATGGTTTTTTTAAATGTAAAAAATACGAACCTAATCTACGAGGTCCCTCTTGTATTAATATAACTTTTGTCCTGTAACAGATAATGTAATTTAGAAAGTAAAATTTTATTTTTTTCAAAACTTATACAAAAAAATTAGCGCAATTTTGTACAGTCGAAGTTGCAAAGAAATAGTAAAAAGATTAGAGTTTGATGCGAGTTCCTTTAGATAAAAAATATGAACATCCCAGTTTGTTTTTTCTCTTTGTATTCTTACTTGCTATTACAGTGAAATTTATCTTTTTAGAAAATATTTCAAAGTCATCTCTTAAGAAACATTTTTATGCATAACAATCAGAGTTTTATCTCTTCCTTCTAAATAAAAGAATACAGAGTATGTTAATCTCAATATATGTATAAATGGAAAGACTGAAAAGACTGGGAATTGAATAAGAAAAGAAAAATAAATCAGTATTGTGCCAGGATATTAAGAAGGATGGGGGGGGGGGGGGTAAATGGGGCGGAGAACGTCCCTAAGGACTTTTTGTGGAATAGATATAATTGATTTAGGGCATAAGGGAGTTGGGTGTAGACTGTAGATGGTTATTTTTATATATTTCACATGTAAAATAGAAAAAAAACTGCATTTCAAAAAATGCATCTTTGTCCATGTATAGTTTACAAATAAATAATTTAAAAATAATGAGATTTATAACAAAGATTAAAATAATGTTTTAATAAAAAAACTCACGTTTAATAATATAATTGCGCGCTTTTACAAAAAAAATTTAAAAACATTTTTAGGATTTGGACTATGAAAAACTGAACAGGTTTATGGTGAAGATACGTGCCTGGGATCAGGGTTCTCCAAGACAAGGTATCTATCTACAGGCTACACAGGGTGTCCCAAAAAGATTAGAATTAAGTGACGACTTTGTTCCAAGCGAAATTATTTCGGTAACACAATTTTAGTACAGAGTGTCCCAATTAACATGGGAATTAATTGACGAATTTGATATCGTCTTTTTATATAATTCTTTGATTTAGTAAAGTGATACCTTCTGAGAAAGCTGTAATCCGTAAGATTTTCGTCTACTATGTTTACAATTTGTTTGATTTTGTTTTGACTGCATACGGTTATACTTAGTAAAACAAGAAAATTACACAGTATACAAACAGAGTAAACTTTCGGAGACATTATTGACTCTATAGACACATCTTTACAGCCATTTACCCTTTTCATTTAATAAACTCTAACAGACATAATAATATTGTTGTTTTAGAAATTAGGTATCACAATCACAATGCTAATTCATAACAAAGACGATATCAAATTCGTCATTGTATTCCCATGTTTATTGGGACACCCTGTAGTATAACATTTAAAACATTAACCATCTAAAATTACTGGTCTTGGGATTTCCAAAATGTGGTCTCCCATTATTGTACCTTTAAAATTAATGGAGATATTGAGAGATTTCTCCAGATTTTGTAACCACTAATTTAATATCTCCGTCAGTTTCAAAGATACAGAAAAAGGTAGACCATTTTTTGGAAAGTCCAAAAAACATAGAAATAAATCAAAGTCTAAAACTGAAAAATCAATAATTTTATTTGATATTTTTAGTTTCTGAAACAGATTTGGAATTACTTGTTCTCGATGCCGATGACAGAAACCCAGGTGAGAAAAATCTTTTTGAAAAAATTGCACAATTTAAAAAAAATTTATTTTACTGTCATCATAAAGGATTTGGATATGAAGGATACACGACTGTTGTACAGGATAATTTAGGTAAAAATTGTTAATTAGGCTTTATGTGGATTTCATGCATTGTCATGCTTATTAAAGCAAATCATATTCATGCTAAAATTGACATTTTTCAGATGAATGAACAGAGAGGTCGCATACGGTTCACGCTAGATTAATATCTGTATCTGTAAATCGAGAGCGAATCTTAGATTTATATCTATCTATATCTATTTCTATAAATATCATTATTTATCTAAATATCAAGCGCGAATCATCAATATTTACATATCAAGAGCGAATCCTTAGATTTATATCTATATCTATATCTATAAATATCATTATTTATCTATATATAAAGTGCGAATCATATCATATCAATATTTATATCTATATCTATATTTATCAATGTCCATATAACAAGCGCAAATCATATTTACATCAATCTATTTTATCTATATATTAAGAAATTTTTTCTATATATTATATATAATATATTTTCTATATATTAAGAGGGGGGACTGTAAAATTTTCTCTTTTTTTCGATCTTTTTTGCATGCTTTTCAGAAAATACACATCCGCAGTGCACTGAAAAATCATGAAAAATTAAGATTAATAAAAAGTGAAAATTTTTTAACAATTTTTCAATGATCGAATCATAATGAATTTTGATCTAGTGTCCTGACTCTTGATTTGTCTATAGTACCAAAAACCGGTTTTTTTTCGAAGGAGTGTATTTTTTTCTAAACTGTTTTATATATGATAAATATATATATATTTGTATATTTGTATCTATGTTAGCTGGACATACCGCTGGACCAAGTTGGCTTAAATTTTTTTAGGGAACCCAAAATTCGATTTTTTTTATGTTTCTAAAATTCTATGGGCACGTAAGCTAGTTCTATTTAATATATCCATATTAATCTTTATGGATAACCAATAGAGCTGAGTTAACCCTGAAATAACTGATCAAGATGCTTAAACTTGTGAGAAGTTAGTTTCAATATATTTCATTATTATTTCAGGAATTTGGATTTAGGCTAAAACTAGGGCTGAGCAAAGTTCTGTGAAGGAAACGGAGGTTTTCGAAAAATACTGTTAATAAACGGCAAATACCGTTAATTTTTAAATCGTTAATGAAACGGATAAGCCTTTTTGAAAGAAAAAAATTATGGTTGAAAACGAAAACCAAACGGGTGTGTTTTCAAAAAAAGAGGAAAATACCGTTAACAAAACGAACGTTTTGGTTTTTTTAACGGCTGGAACTAACCGTTAACAAAACAGCTAGAAAAAGTTGGAACGTTCCCAGCCCTAGGCCTAGAACCTGCCAGGAAATAAAGAGGATTTTTAAAACCTTTCATTAATCAGAACTGAAAGTTTATTATACAGTAGAATAGATATCGGAATTTAGCTTGGATGGAGGAAATATTGGAGGTTAGAGAAAGGAATATTGGAGGCGAGAAGAGGAAATATTAGAGGCAAGAGGAGAGATTATTGGAGGCTAGAGGAGCGTATATTGGAGGCGAAAAGAGGACATATTGGAGGAGGGAATATTGGAGGCGAGAGGAGAGAATATTGGAGGCTAGAGCAGTGTTTATTGGAGGCGAGAGGTGGAAATATTGGAGGCGAGAGGAGGGAATATTGGAGGCGAGAGGAGGGAATATTGAAGGCGAGAGGAGGAAATATTGGAGGCGAGAGGAGGGAATATTGGAGGCGAGAGGAGGGAATATTGGAGGCGAGAGGAGGGAATATTGGAGGCGAGAAGAGGAAATATTAGAGGCGAGAGGATGAAAATTGGAGGCTAGAGGACGGAATATGGGAGGCTAGAGTAGGAAATATTGGAGGCTAGAGTAGGGAATATTAGAGGCAGAGGAGGAACGGTTTGAACAATTAATGAAATTGACAGGCTACTTGATCAAATCGTTGTTTTTTTTACATAAGAACTTTCAGTTCATATAACGGTCTTTTCAATGATTTTTATCGTCGTTAACGGTAGTTATACAAAATATTCGGTAATGGTTATTAAGTATGTTCAATTGTAAATAGTTTTGAGGGTTTTATTTCAGAAACTAGAAAAATTATCAAAATTCGTCGTTTTTTTATTAAAAATTCTGTTAAAAAATACTTCTTTATGGCTGTAAAATATTTTTGTTTTTATATTTTACGAAAATGTATTTATAAATGTCATTTAATTTCTATGATAATGATATTAGTTTTATTTCTAGCTGTTGGAGAGGAGTTATGTATAGAACCGGATAGGATAAAGGTAGTCACACACTTTTATGCAACGGGGGGGGGGGGAGGAAGGTTTCTACACCTTCTTTGATCCACAGGGCACTTTGTGTGAACACATTATACATAGTAGTATGCCAATAAAAAAACACTAACGAAATACTTTGATTTTTAAATTGTTATATGTCATTTTCATAACACCAAATTCACAGAGATATTAAATTTTTTTCTCCATATTTATCAAACTCCAAGCGATGCTGAACTAGAATTGATTATATAGATTTGAAATATGCATAGCTGCTATTCTTAGAAGCACCCACAAAACGTTTTCTAATGAACGTTTCCTTATTGAATGTT
The DNA here is from genome assembly GCF_000591075.1 of Eurytemora carolleeae. Classification (NCBI taxonomy): domain Eukaryota; kingdom Metazoa; phylum Arthropoda; class Copepoda; order Calanoida; family Temoridae; genus Eurytemora; species Eurytemora carolleeae. Next base: position 119,623 of record NW_019397040.1, on the reverse strand, counting down.
TCCTAACTGAACGTTTCCTTATTGAATGTTTCCTTACTGAATGTTTCCTTACTGAATGCTTCCTTACTGAACGTTTCCAAGCTTAACGTTTCCTTACTAAACGTTTCCTTACTAAACATATCCATACTGAATGCTTCCTTACTGAACTTTTCCTTATTGAATGTTTCCTTACTGAATGTTTCCTTACTTAATGCTTCCTTATTGAACGTTTCCTTACTTAACGTTTCCTTACTAAACGTTTCCGTACTTAACGTTTCCTTACTGAATCTTTCCAATGAACGTTTCCTTACTGAAGGTTTTCTTACTGAATGTTTCCCCAGAGAACGTTTCCTACACAAAACGTTATGTAAGGAAAAGTTTAGTAAGTGCTTCTATCCTACTACTATTTATGAGTTAAAAAGGTATTCCAGAAAATGTTAAGATCGTTTTCCTTTTATAGGCTGTCGATCAAGATATTGGACTGAATGCAACTTTATTCTATTCCTTCTCAGGATCATCTAGAGATTATGATGCATTCAATATAGACAGGTGCTAGACAATATAGACAGGTAGGACAGGAAATAGACAATATAGACAGGTAGGACAGGAACTAAACAATATTTACAGGTATGACAGGAACTAGACAATATAGACAGGTAGGACAGGAACTAGACAATATAAACAGGTAGGACAGGAACTAGACAATTTAGACAAGTAGGAAAGGAACTAGACAATATAGACAGGGAGGACAGGAACTAGACAATATAGACATGGTCTATGTAGGACAGGAACTAGACAATATGCACAGGTAGGATAGGAACTGGACAATATAGACAGGTAGAACAGGACCTAGACAATATAGACAGGTAAGACAGGTACTAGACAATAAAGACAGGTAGGACAGTAACTAGAAATATAGACAGGTAGGACAGGAACTAGACAATATAGACAGGTAGGACAGGACCTAGACAATATAGACAGGTAGGACAGACACTATACAATACAGACAGGTAGTACAGGAACTAGACAATATAGACAAGTAGTACAGGAACTAGACAATATAGACAGGTAGTACAGGAACTAGACAATATAGACAGGTAGGACAGACACTATACAATACAGACAGGTAGTACAGGAACTAGACCATATAGACAGGTAGTACAGGAACTAGACAATATAGACAGGTAGGACACAATGTACATCTTCTTCTTGTACATCTTCTTGCTGACGTACAGCAAGAAGAGGTACAAGTATACCCAACAATAGGGGGGGGGGGGTACTAATTCTATAGGAACCCAAGTTCTAACAAGGATGGGTTAACCGTTAAGTACTTAAGAGTGTGGTTATTTGTATTCTAGACTATCTGGCGTTGTATCCCTGAACAGAAGACTGAAAGACCAGGAGTTGACCCTACCAGCTACACTTATAATTAAAGCTACACAGATCAATAATCATGATAGATATGCAGTCACTACTCTAACAGTTAATAGGTATAGGATTATTAATTAATTAATTGACCGGGTGAAATTTTCTTAATTTCTGGGGTCAACACTTTAGTGTGAGAGATATCCTGATGTACAAAGCTTGATATCAATATCCATTGTGACAGCTTTTAATTTTGAGGGATATGGGCGCGCTTGATCTCTGTTTTCAAATACAACCCTGTAAAGAAAACTTTGGTTGTAAATAAATCTCTGTTTGTAAATAAACAGCTGTTTGTATCGTAAATAAACAGCTGAGTGTATGGTAAACAAAACACTTTGTTTTATCAGATCTCTTTTTTTGTAAGCAAAACTGTGCTTTAAATAAAACTCAAATTGTAATCAATTTTGCACTTTGTCGTGTACTAGACTAGTGCATGATCATTCATTTTTGCAATTTTGCTGATAAAACGAATAATCATATCATTCTTTGGATCTTTGACCTTCGCATTGAATCTTGCTAAATGTTTATGTGGATATTTCAATTTAAGCAAGGTTGTAATGCAAGGAAAGTTAATTGCTGTCGCGTATACTCTGCGTACATATTGAAACCAGTTCTCTCTTATGTAACCAAGAATGTAATGCAAGGAAAGTTAAATGCAGTTGAGTATACTCTGCAGTGTACATATTAAAACCAGTTCTCTCTGGGCGGAATTTGTAAAAAAGAATAGATGCCTCAGTGTTCGTTTAGTATCCGAGGAGGTTAAAAGCATTAAATTTTGATAATTTTGATAATTCACATAATAGTTTCCTATGACCAGAATATTTCATTGATTTTTTATGTGAAAGATGGATCCCATGTCAGGCTTCAACATCCGTCTTGTGTTTACATTGCCGCCCAGAGACAGTACACTGCAGCACAAAAGATCTGTACACTTCTGAAATAACTTTCCTTGCATTACATCCTTTAATTTAAGATAATAGTTGGCAATACTTCTTTTTACGTATCTAATTTTTAAAAAGGTTTTGGACCTTTAACCTTATCTCTGCTGGGGTACTTGAAAACCAGGATATGTCCAAATATGTCAAATGATACATCATTGAAATGCTTTTGTGCTTTACTTTAAGAATTTGCAAAAAAAAATTGCAAATTTGCAAAAATTGAATTTTTTATCTCAAAATCCAGTTATATAGTAAAAATGTTTGCAAAAAAAATTTGTCCAAAAAAAAATGAAAAATTATACATTTTTGAAAAGCCCTTGACCAAGCAATTTCAAATATGCAAAAATATTTGCAAAATTTTAAATAACCTGATTTTTAATCAAGAAACACTAAAAATGTGCAAATTTCCTTTGACCGGTTGTTTGCAAAAAATTTGCAATTTTTTTTCGCAAAACTTGTGCAATTCGTTTTCTTATGTCAAAGGTTTTTTAAAAAGCTAAATTTGATCAAAATCTGACAAGTGGAAGTGGGTCAAAACAAAGATTTAGTTTGTTACAGGAAAAAGCAGTCATTCAGGCAGTGTGCCTGAGGACTCAGGCAGTTAGTATTAAAGCGCGGTTTTAGGCCTAAAGGGAGGGCTTTGGGTATGTAGGAAAAGTCAGAAAATTTCAACAGCCTCTGACCAATACTTTTTGAGTTATGTAAAAGAAACTACAGGGGGGGTCAAATTGACCCCCCCAGCAGGAATAGGGTTAAGAGACATCATAGACATGTAAAAGCCTGCTCAGGCATTTGAAAAAAAGTTTTTTTTTGTAGAAGTTTAAGATTTTACTTAAAAATTAATCAGCATTCAGCCAAATACTCTAAAATATACTGAAGTTGGAAAGTTTAGTAAAGTGTAAAACGAATGGCCAGGGGGTTGAGACACTAAAAAATCACCCCAGTCTAAAAATTGAATGATCCGTGCCGGTGCAACAGCAACATGTACTGTATATGCATTCCTTCGTACTGTCCAGTCAGGCTACCCAGTGCAGAGTCGATCCAGCACGTTTTATGCAACAAATGTAGCCTAGCAAGATCATATTGAAAATTGATGCAACATTTTGTTACAGCTCTATCAATCTCAATTTCAAATTGCTCTAAAAAAACAAACCAAGCAAACAAATTTAAAATATTTTAAACTTTTTTTGTGGAGCCTTTGAAAAACAATTTTTATTAATTAAAAAAAAACATGTTAAAATTGTTAAATTGCTAGTCCCAAAATGTATATGCATCAGGTTGTCTCAAGAGGAAGGAAAAGTAAAATTTCTTCAAGATGTTTACTCAGTGCAGGTAAAAATATGATATAGGTCCTTTCCCAAAGGATTTTTCCCAAGTGGCAACTTCCAAAATTTGCAATTTTCCCCAAGCGGCAACTTCCCAAGTCTGTCCTAGCCGCAGCAATCGGTCCCAATCATGTTGTAGCCGCTGTGCGTGGCACCCTAACCCATCCTAGCCGCAGCGATAGGCCCCCATTGCAGCCTCAGAGGGCCTAACCTAACCTTTGGGAAGTTGACGCTTGGGAAATTGCACATTTGGGAAGTTGCTACTTGGGANAAAAAAACATAAAATATATGGTCCATTTAGAAAAATCATTTTTAGATGATAAAAATTCATACTTGATGTTGTTTTACCCCAATGCTTCTAAAAATATCTTTCTTTTTCAGGGGCTTGGGGAAGAGGAGGTCATTCAATAGGATCTAAATTTGAATTAAATATTACATTTAATTGCATTGTATGTTTTGCTGGTAAGGCAAAAAAGATAGATTGGTTTGTTGGGAAAAATTGGGAGGAACAAAGGAGATAGGAGGAATGATGTAGATGAAGTTGATATGTTTGAAGGTGGGGGTGGTAGCTGTTGTATCTGATCTATCTATAACCATCCATCTAACTCTTTATCTCTCTTCTCTGCTATCTGGTTGTTTAATGAGCACTATGATTCCGATGATTTATTAATGTTTATAATCCACGATCACATAGGTAGAACAAACTCGCTTAAAGTAAGCCAATTGCGAGAGGCTTAGTGGGATTTCTTAGCAACACTACATGATGGTGTGTGTTCTTTTTACTGGTAGGGCTTTTACTACTTAAAATCCTGGTTCGATTTCAGGGTAAAAATCCTGTGCCACCTGATTCGCAGAATGACCTCCTCCATGCCTCGCGCTACGTCTCCCAGCCTCCGCAATCCTGTCTGCACGTCAAGCATTCTAATCTCTAAAAACAAATATTTGGCTTTCTCATCTACAAAAAGCCCTCTTTTCGAAAAATCTCAACCCCGGGGGTCAGTTTGCGGGGCTCCGGGTTTCTCTGCACCCCTTCCCTTGTACAACCTAAGAGAAATCCTGTTTTTAATTTCTACTTTTTTTCTAGTTTAAGTTTCCAGAATACGATTTCTCTGTATCAGATTCCACTTTGAAGAAAGGGGATACAATAGGATCCGTACAGGTAGGAGGGGGATACATAGGATCCGCATAGGTAGACGGGGGGGATACTGAAGGATCCGTACAATTAGGAGGGGGGATACAGTAGGATCTTTACAGTTAGGAAGGGGGATACTGTAGGATCTGTAAGGAAAATTCAGAAANTATGTACAGGTAGGAGGGGGGATACAATAGGATCTGTACAGGTAGGAGGGTGATACAGTAGGATCTGTACAGTTAGGAGGGGGATACAGTAGGATCCGTACAGGTAGGAGGGGGATACAGTAGGATCCGTACAGTTAGGAGGGGGATACAGTAGGATCCGTACAGGTAGGAGGGATATACAGTAGGATCCGTACAGGTAGGAGGTGGGTACAGTAAGATCTGTACAGGCAGGAGGGGGTACAGTAAGATTCATATAGGAAGGAGGGGGATACAGTAGGATCCGTACAGGTAGTACCGAGCTGAATAAGTGCAAACAGTTTTGCTTTTTTTCACAAAATTTTGAATTAATCTGTTTTGCTAAAAAATTCGAAATTTTCGCGAAACAAGAAATGCGAAATTCGCTACATTCTCGGTATCTTTTAGCTATATATGTTTTGCGAAACAGATTAACGCAAAATTTCGCGAAAAAAGCAAAATTTAAGCAACTTTTTTCTACTAACGAAATGCGATAAAATGCGTAATTGTCGCGAAACGATTTCCCCATTTGGCTGGAAAGCAAGTACACCAGATGAATTACCATATTCTTGTTATAGTGTTATGAACTATTTGTAGACATATGACGGGGACAAAAATGATGTTGTAAATCTCACCATGAAAGGAGAACATGCTAAATATTTTAGTATAACCTCAAAAGGTGAGAAACAAAAAAATAATTATTTTTTAACATATTTTTAAAAAAAATTTTATTTTAACAAAATTCTAGAAATAATTAGATGATACAGAATGTCCCACGAAACATGACAGTTGATAAATAGTTTGAATGTCGTCTTACATTTATTGTATTATGATATTAAAGGCTTTTTGCGGTTCATTTCGTTAAAAAAATCTTTTGCTCAAATATATTTTACTTTAACATCAAGTTTACTTTAATATGACTCCCATATGATATTTCTATTATTATCTTTGGTATCAATCAACATAACAAATTTTGGAAGGAGACATTCTATTCACCAAATGTCATATTTTGTGGAACACCCTGTAGCAGCTGCAACTATTTTGACATTTCCATTTTCTTCTTATTATTCGTGCATCATCCATCATGTTCGGCTAATTTTGGAAAAGAAAAGAATTTAATTTTGAAAATATAATTATAAAAAAAATAATAATGAGTATCAAATTCAATTCCACATTTTTTCAGGCGATATAGTTGTATCGGACACAGCAGTGAATAACATTTCAGAAGCACATTTTGGTCAGTTTTCCTTAAGTCAAAGGGGAGGGGGGTTTTTGATAGTATATTACATATATATTTTTTTTTCAAATGCAAAATAGATTAAAATCCTTTCTCCGTGTATTATTTACATTTAACATTAACAGTATGGATGCGGGTTAAATATTGTTTTTATGTCGTCCTCTCCTTCAAATTTACGAACCATGCGTATTAACTTTTGATGAATGATAGCTATTGCATTTATATAGTGATATAAACAATTAACAATGGAACCCCTAATCATCAAGGTTCGTTTTGTTAAGAATAAATATCCATGTCTTTTGTCATGGATTTCGAAGGCATCAGAGAAGAAAGAAAAAAGGCAATGATTTATTCCATTTTATTTTTAAGGTTCACCTTCATAAGCTTATTCATAGATTATTAACAATTCACAGATAGAACACTAGATGTCGTCTCTTCAAGATTTTGGAAGTTTCGTTAACAATAACCCGAAGGAGTTAGGCGCATGCTCTCTCTCTTTGTCTTGTAATTCAACGCGGCTCAGGGTTATTGTGAACGAAAAATCCCTAAATCTTGAAAAGACAACATTTAGTGTTCTATCTCTATTGTTATTAATCTATACGTATATTTTTAGTTTTTAGAAATAGGTTCAAACACAGATAAGTTGAAAATCCCTTATCCCTTATATGAACTGTAAATGTTATTTCAAGTGACACCACTCCCCCCGCCCCCTGTGTCTAATAGTATGTCCGATTCACAAATGGTACCCATTTAAAGCTTTGTCTGTTGAAGCATGTTTGCCGGTAAAGCAAAAAAGAGATTAGATTAGTTTGTTGGGTAAAATTGGGAGGAAGAAAAGAGATAGGAGGAATGATCTAGATGTGATGTAAATATGTTTGAAGGTGGGGGTGGTAGGTGTTGTATCTGATCTATCTATAACCATCCATCTAACACTTTCTCTCTCCTCTCTGTTATCTGCCAATCTGGTTGTTTAATGAGCACTATGATTCCGATGATTTATTAATGTTTATAATCCACGATCACATAGGTAAAACAAACTCGCTTAAAGGAAGCCAATTGCGAGAGGCTTAGTGGGATTTCTTAGCAACACTACATGATGGTGTGTGTTCTTTTTACTGGTAGGGCTTTTACTACTTAAAATCCTGGTTCGATTTCAGGGTAAAAATAGCAAATAACAATTTACAAGATAAACAAACATAGATCTAGATTGAATGATAAATTGATAAATTGATACATCATTAAATTAATATTTCTTGTTTTGGGATATAACCACCCCTAAACCAAGCCAACCATTTAAAACCACGAAGGTAGAGAAAAGATAGAAATCCAAGCGCCAGATACAACTGGTGTATATAAAAGGTATTCTAAGAAGGCATTCATGAAACAATAATACATCATTAAATCATAATATTTTGTTTGCTAGTTGTCATTTGTCATGCAAAAAAGTCGGCAATAATATAAAACATTTCTTTCTGATTTTATAAGCAAAATCCCAAACTGTAAGAATCCCAAATGAATGTTAACTAATGTTGGGATTGGAAGGATTGGGATTAGGATGAGGACTAGGAATTTGGAATGGAATAGGTTGGACAGGGATCAATTGGGAATAGATAAAATAGGTTGGGAATTGGGATGGATACCAACTAAAGAGGAAGTTGGGATTGGGATTCAATGAATGTGAGGATGATAAAAGGGTTGGTAAATCGGGAGTTGGAGTAATTGGGAAGATTAAGTAATGAATAGATGTTCTACGGGGACCACAGTATTGGAAAGAGAATCAGCAAGAAGTTCAGAACAGAGATACAGATATAATAAAATATGTGTGTAAAGACTATGGAGAATATGTAGTTTAGTGGATAAAAATGTTTAATAAAATATGTGTATAAAACCATGGAGAATATGTAGTTTAGTGGGTACAAATGTTAATAAGGGGTGAAGACGACATTTTGGAAGGGATTAGCGGATTACTGTTAAGTTGGGATAAGAGAGAGAAAAGAGTATAAACATCATCATTAGAATCATTCAATACTCTGAAACACATGATTGAGCTTTACATGTATTCTCTTCTTAAAATTCAATCATTTTCAATTGGGGTTGTCAATAAAAGTGAATGGCGGATTTTTGCATACAGAAACAACAGGGGCTTATTTCAGAATTAAACACTTTTAGAAACAGAAAAATTAGAATATCTTCCACATTATTGGTCAGGTAAAGGTCGAAATGGTGCATTTGTAAATCGGGTATGGCCCTCTTGAAATGGTGGGAGGTCTCTTAAAAATTAGATCACAGTCCCTTTATGAAAGTTTAAATGTTCTAGTTGTTATTGCTGAGGATTCAGGGTCTCCATCAAGGCGAGCCTCAGTTCCTGTAGTTGTTAGATTTACCAGGTACTATTAAAGGAACTGTAGTTGTTTGGTATACCAGGTACTATTAAAGGAACTGCAGTTGTTAGATTCAGCAGGTACTATTAAAGGAACTGTAGTCGTTATGTTTACCAGGTACTATTAAAGGAACTGTAGTTGTTAGGTTTACCAGGTACTAATAAAGGAACTGTAGTTGTTAAGTTTACCAGGTACTATTATAGGAATTGTAGTCGTTAGGTTTACCAGGTTCTAGTAAAGGACCTGTAGTTGTTATGTTTACCAGGTACTATTAAAGGAGGTGAAGTTGTTAGGTGTACCAAGTTCTATTCAAGGAACTGTACTTGTCAAGTTTACCAGGTACTATTAAAGGAACTGTAGTTGTTAGGTTTACCATGTCAATTAAAGGAACTGTAGTTGTTAAGTTTACCAGGTACTATTAAAGGAACTGTAGTTGTTAGGTTTACCAGGTTCAATTAAAGGAACTGTAGTTGTTAGGTTTACCAGGTACTATTAAAGGATCTGTAGTTGTTAGGTTTACCAGGTACTATTAAAGGAACTGTAGTTGTTAGGTTTACCAGGGTTAAAAGAACTAAAAAGATACCAAATATAATCAATTAACTGGTTACACTTTAAGAAGGCTGCGGTAATTAAATTCACAAGGTTTTACATACTAAATTTTTAGTAGATTTATTTATTTTTATTAGAGTTATATTTTTTAGGATAATCTAAAATTTAAAACCTTCGGGGAGACCTAAGGTTTTTTTTTCAACTAATATAAATATAGTGTACTGACCGACGCTGCCCGTAGAATTAGTAAAACTCTTGTAAAAAAAGTTTAATAAAATGGAATTTGAAAGAAAAAAATAATATTTTTAGCCTTTGTTACCCCAAGGGTATGCATAGGTTCACTCAAAATGTTCCAGCCACTTTGGACCAGCCATTTGGTTAGCTATAGCTAACATATAAATATGAGCGAAAAGATGTATCTTATAGAAGCTTTGTAATGTAAACTATTGTTCTATATGTATCTAGAAGTAAGAAACCCCAAGAGAACTCTGGTTCTCCAAGTTTAGTTCTTGTTCTCTCCTTGTAATGTAAACTGTTCTCTGTTCTAGTGTATCTAGAAGTGTAGAACTGCAAGAGAAGTCTGGTTCTCCAAGTTTAGTTCTTGTTCTCTCCTTGAGCTTGATATTAGTAGCAGCTGTTCTTGTCATTGTGACTCTCATCATCTACATTTTCTCAAGGAAGTAAGTGTGTGTGTGCTTTTTATAATACTAGGCCTCCAGGGCGCTTCGTGCCCATCTTTAACTTTTAATTATATGCTCTGTATTTTGTTCGTTGATTTTGAAATATTTTCAATTCAAGTGAGGTGCCCCAGAAATTTGGGCTCAATTGGTTTAGCCGTTTTTATGTGTATCGGTTACAAGCAAACAAACAAACAAAGTATGTCTCCAGATGTATTTGCATATTTAAAAATTATTAATGTTCTTTAATTATATTTCTAATTTTTCCAATTTAATATTGGTTTTATGTTACAAATTAATTCCAATCTTAAGCTAATAAAGTGTTATAATTAATATTATTATAATTATTATTATGATGATAATTATTATCATATAATTATTATTAATATTATTATTATAATATGTACTGTAGGAAAGGTGAGATAAGAACTATAAATGATAGAAAATCCGGAAGTATGGTTTCATCAGACAACAGCTTCACCACAGGGCAACCATCAGGTTTTACATTTTGGAAATTATAATAATGAGGAAGACGACATTTGATCTGTAATATTGTTTTTTACATTTTTTCATAGTTCATGTTCTGCTAATACACCCTGTACCGTGAATATTAATCATAGTTAATGTTCTGCTGATACACCCTGTACAGTGGATATTTATTATAGTTTACGTTCTGCTGATACACCTTGTACAGTGGATATTAATCATAGCTCATGTTCTGCTGATACACCCTGTACAGTGGATATTAATCATAGTTAATATTCTGCTGATACACCCTGTACAGTGGATATTAATCATAGTTAATATTCTGCTGATACACCCTGTACAGTGGATATTAATCATAGNCCTCCTATCGATAACTTTGATAGTTTGGGTGCTAGGGAGGGTTGAAAAAATGGCAAAAAAAGGTCAAAAAATGTAAAAATTATTTTTTTTGTTTAAAACAAAAATCAAAGTGTGACACTTGTTTCTACATTTTTCAAGGGCTTTTTAAAAATATCGTTTTAGATCTGTAGCTTTTGTCATAAAACAGTTATGGGTTATTTTAGATTTTGTTTACACAGACCGGATTCTTTATTGCCCTGGACCTTACCCCTATGCAAAAAAAATTACAAAAATTTGACGGAGATAAAAAATGAGAGTGCTAGGGCAAAAAAACATTATTAACCCTAAACAGCCTGTTTTTTGTCTATTTATTCTACTGACAACAACATTTTCGCATTTTTTTTCGTGAAATTTCACGTAAATCTGTTTTGCAAAAGCAAAAAAAAAACGAATATTTTTTTTACGAAATTTTGCATCGTTTTCTTTTTCCCGCAAAATTCCTTTTCACAAAAATGCGAAATTTTTTTCGCAAAAGTTATCTTTCGCTGGAAATCCTCAACACAATACAGTTCAACGGAATGTCATCTTTTTTTGCGAAAATTGTGAAGACTTTTAAGTTTTCATGTCTTTCAATTTTTATCTTTTAGGGTTTTCAAGTTTTACTTGAAATAAAAGCTGAAATGTTGAACATTTCTTGCCAAGGTAAAACTTTGAATTCTGCAACTTTAAGCAAAAAGTTTTAGGAAAATAAAGGTTTTTATAATTAAAAGTTTAAATGAAATGTCTTTCTTTAGCAATAAATAAAGACGCAGTACTCAGTTTACTATTTACCAATAACGGTAGAACCAAAGTAAACAGATAGTACAGTTCATTTCATTGGTTGGGAAATTATCGAATTATTTGGGTTTCAGAGCTTCTAGCCAAGATTGGTTTAATGGTCGGAATTACTAAATATAGAGAATTTGGTTAAGCTATTTAAGAGCTAGTTGAACTGTCAGTACATGGTTCAACTACGTCTAATAATTCTTCAATTGAATCAGAGGAGGTTTAGTTTGAATCCCTGACATAAAGTCAAGTTTACCAGTTCAACTACTTCTCATTCTTTATAAATTTGCATCTCCGAATCTAAAAGAATTACTCTATTCTCTAGAGAAAGGATCTCCTGTGACCTTGAAATCTCAGTTTGATTTCTCTATCTCCGACGATCAGCAGATACCAGAATATGATCATAGATCCAGGTATATACAGAATTCACAACTTCAATATTGTCTTTGTTCCCTGCGGTATTAATGGCGTGAATGGAAATTTTATAAACTGTTAATGGCTCAAGTCGATAATGGTATCGTAATTACAGAATTAACAGCGTTAACGGCACAAAGCACCCAAAAATGCCATTAACTGTTAATGAAATCAGTCTATTGCAGTATTAAGAGCAATACGGCACAAGGTGGCGAAAATTTTTTTATTCTTTTTTTAAAAGTTTCACGCAATTTTAAGCAGCAAAAAAAATTAACCTTTTTTAAAAAAAATCTGTTTCGTTTTTAACCACTAATTTTTTTTTCGAAAACGGCTAATTTGTTTTGTTAAAGATTTAAAAATTAACAATTTTAGCCGTTCTTCTTCCGTTCTTCTTCTGTTAATTTTTGAAAATCTCCGTTCTACTATTTCAGTGCCCAGTCTAATTCTAGTCTAACAGATTCTACTATTTCAGGGCCCAGTCTAATCCTAATCTAACAGATTCTACTATTTCAGGACCGAGTCTAATCCTAATCTAACAGATTCTATTATTTCAGGGCCCAGTCTAATCCTAATCTAACATATTCTACTATGTTAATGCCCAGTCTAATCCTAATCTAACAGATTCTACTATTTAAGGGCCCAGTCTAATTATAATCTAGCAGATTCTACTATTTCAGGGCCCAGGTTAATCTTAATCTAACAGATTCTACTATTTCAGGGCCCAGTATAATCCTATTCTAACAAATTCTACAATTTCAGGGCCAAGTCCAATCCTAATCTAACAGATTTACTATTTCAGGGCCCAGTCTAATCCTAATCTAACAAATTCTACTATTTCAGGGCCCAGTCTAATCCTAATCTAACAGATTCTACTATTTCAGGACCCAGTCTAATCCTAATCTAACAGATTCTACTATTTCAGGGCAAAGTCTAATCCTAATCTAACAGACTATACTGAATCTGAAGTTGTTATCTCTGTCAATAGATTAAATAATTCAAGGGTAAGAGCTTAAAAATAAGTTAAAGAACAATTAACAACAAAGTTTAAATATAAAAAACCACCCAAATCAGAATAAAATAAAACTTAAGCTAAAAACAAAGTTAACAGGCTTTTTTTCCATTAAATGATGTTTCACACTGTAGATATTGCCATTTTATATAACAGAATTGGGCTTGATCTTCTCCCACTTTTTGATGAAGAAATTTTAATTCGCGATGTAATAAATGTGACTTTAATTATACATTTTTATACACAAACGATGATCTTTTGAATTAATAGAAATGAATTGAATCAAAGAATTAAATTTATTTCTTGATTTAAATTAACTCAAGGAAATATTGAATAAAATTGATAAACGTTAATTTTTAATTCTTTTTAGACAATGTCCCCAGAAAGAAGACCACAGTCAGCCTTTTCTTTTAGGAATACATCAATAAGAACCTTAATTTGATTTTTAACAGTGGATGGCGACTTCAGGGGGGGGACGTCCCACCTGGAAAAGTAGAGATAGATGGCACCTTCTAGCCTTGTAATTTAATATTTTACTGAAAATTTGTTAATAAAAGATTATTTTTTCAACGTTATACAAATTTCAGCTTCAAACTTCTGAGCAATACCATTAAGTNCAATTTATAGGACAGAACTAGAAAATCATCCAGAAACAGTGCAACAACGTAGCTATAGTTCAAGGTATATTGTAAAAAATTTTAATTCGTTTCTCATACAGGGTGTCCCACAAAACATAACAGATGCAAGAAGATTTAAAAGTCGTCTTTGATATTGAAATTAGTCGTGACCCTACTTTAACTATAATTCTTGAAACATTATCCACAAAATTTTCAAAATGAGTTCTAGCCTTTTTTTTGTGCTGTCAATATTACCGAATGCTACTGTCATGTTTCGTGGGACACCCTGTATCGGTTTTCTAACCTTTCAGGCGTATGGGCTTTCACAATTTCTGTAGATTTCACAAATTTTCAAAATTGCCAAATGGGAAATTCTAAATATCGAAATAATTTTACAATTAAATTTCTTTAAACAATAATCACAAAATACCTCTAGTCTTGGTAATTTCTTTTTTGGTGGTTTTAAAATTAAGTATTTTAAAATTGATTTCAATTAATTTAAAAAAGGGCATACTAGAAGAGTTTGCTAATTTTTGTTTCAAGAATAAAGCTCAAAGCTGTATACATTTTTAATTTGATTTTGTAAGTGTCATGAATAAGGTTTTAATCTCTTTCTTTTTTAAAATATCGAAATCAGCCATTTTTTATTAATATTTCTAGATATAAGAAGAACCCTGCTCGGTCTTCTAGCAAAGAAGAGAGATTTACTCCGGCCAGAGAAGAATATCATTCTCGTTTACAAGATAATTGTTGCAACAGCCCACCAATCTCTACTTGTTGCACCAGTTTACCGAACACTCCAAACAAAGAGCAGGTGTCTTAGAATTAGGAAATTTTAAAGACTTGATGAATTTGGCCATTGAAAAGCAAAAGATGATCCGAGTTTTTATACAATTTGATAAATTTAAAAGACCTAATATTTGAGTCGTGGTCACCCTGTATATGGGATATTTAGATAGATAATAATAATATCCGTTTGGTTTTACAAAGTTTTTTTTTTGCCAGGCTTTTTTCGAAAAATTTAGGATCACGTAACCATGAAATGTGATAATTTAGGATCACGTGACCATGAAATGTGATAATTTAGGATCACGTGACCATGAACTGTGTTAATTTGATATCACGTCACCATGAAATGTGTTAATTTAGGGTCACGTGACCATGAGCTGTGGTTGCTGCCGGGCAGAAGAGGATGAATGTTGTAGACATGCAGAGCCCCCCCGGGGTGGATATCCTACCAGGTTAACTTGAAAATACATTGCAAAATATAATATAATCAAAGGGGAAAATCTATATATAAATTTGGTTTGTCTGTTTGTTTGTCTGTTTGTATCCAATAAACGTCAAAACGGCTGAACCGATCGGGCCCAAATTTTTTGTGGGACATCTAGGGACCCCAGGGAAGGTTTATGAATGATTAAAATTTCAAATATTTGTCTCCATCAAAATTCGATCGTCATTAAATTTTTTAAAATTTTGAAAATCCGCGAAATTTTTTGTGAAAATCCGCGAATTATTTTTGTTTTGTTTTACAATGTACACAAAGAGAACATGTTCACAACTAATTTAGAAGATGGGCGCGAAGCGCCCTCTATGGCTAGAAAGAAGGGCGCGAAGCGCCTTGAATTTTTAGTATTTCAAATTTGCAGAAAGTGTTTATCATAAAAATAATTGTAAAAAACTGAAAAAATGCAGAAAAAAAATTTTGTTGTCGCAATTTTATTTCAAGTCCAGAAAGTTAATAACATTTATGATATTAATTCAAAGTTTGGACAGTAAAAAATTGGAACCCAAACTCAATTTTCAAGGAAATGGCGGGAAAAAGGACATAAAAAAGATTTGCAAAAAAAATTACCCACTATTATACACGCTCAACCTTAAATCTGGAAAACTAATATTTTTCTAAAAACCTGCATAAATGCAGGAAAAAATATTTAAATTTGTATTATTTTTTACATTTTGAAAATAACATTGCTCGAGCTAATCTTTTCAAGAAAATAGCTCATAAATTGAAGGCGTGAATCCCCCTTGAAAATTTGTGTCATTTAAGTGGAAATGTGCCCGATCCTCTTTGTTTTACTCTTTTTTAACATTTTGAAAATACATTCTTGATCTCAAACAAAAGCTCAACTAAATAGCTTGAAAATTAAAGACTTGACCCACTGTTGAAAATGTGTGGCTTTTTTAAACCATTTCATTTAGATTTTTGATGTGATCTATATTTTCTTCGCGCCCATCTTCTTTTACAACTTTTGATTGTGGCTCTATTTTTGAGCATCTTCTTTGTGTACAATTTAAAACAGTAACAACAAAAAAGTTCGCAGATTTTAAAATATTTTAATTCGCGCAATTTCAAAATTTTACAAAAATGAAAAAATTATTGGAGACACTTTTTTGTAATTTTGAGCATCCTTAAATCTTCCCTGAGGTCCATCACAAATTTGGACCAGATTGGTTCAGCCGTTTTTACGTTTATTGGATACACATAGACAAAAAAACAGACAGGCAAGCAAAGTATATAAATTTATATATATATAAAGATATAAATTATATAATTATTTAAAATTGTTTTCAGAAGTGGTTGGCCCCAGGGATCTATTCCCAGAAAGATAAAGAAACTTTATTCAAACGAAGAACTTCTTCCAGGTTTTAATTTCAAATATTTTAAGAATAATATCTTGGATATAATACTACAGTAAAAAGCTTAAAACTTTGGAATGCAAAGACGATATTTGAGCATTCTTATATGCATTAGATGTCGTTAGTTTTACTAATGAACTTATTAAATAAATGGGTCTGTAAGCACTGCACATTTTATGTATTTAAAGTTCATTGAACTATTTATTATCATATCTTGCCTCGTTCTACTTCAATGTTTAAAGGATCTCACTGTATATTATACATTTTTCTTAATATTTAATATTAACCTCTTTTTGAGTATATTGTTTGTTTGTTAAATGTTTGATCTGAGCTGAAAACTTTTGAATGGGATATCCTTAATCCCGATCGGATAATTAATCTGGAGATTAAAAATGAGAGGAGAACAAGCAATATTTAATCTCGAGATTAAGAAAAAGAGTGGATTAAGCATTAATCCCAATATCCACCATTCTAAAGTTTTCAGCTCTGAACGATCATGAACCCCCCGACCAATTAACCTCAAATTCTGATTGGGAAACTCGGAAGAACCACGGGAATGTTCTTGATTTAAAGAACCAAGTTGAGTGGGTTGACTTTAAAAGGGAAAATTATATTTCCAGGAGAAGCTGGGTTTCCAAGCTAGTATACATTAATGTTCCCAGGGTCAGGGGTAGAGGAGAGATTTTGGTTACAATCAAAGAAAAAAAATTACCAACATAAAATTATAAAATATGCTTTGTTTCCAGCATAGGGAGTTGGTTTGTACTCTTTAAACCCTAGAGTGTTCGTTAAGTACTGAGATATGTGTGTATAAACTTATCAGACTGTACACTTGTACACTGCACATTGTACTCTTTAAAACCTAGAGTGTTCGTTAAGTACTGAGATATGTGTGTATAAACTTATCAGACTGTACACTGCACATGTCAAGCAGGTTTCAGAAAGAATACACACGTTCTCTACTTGACAAACACACAAATGCTTAAAGGGTACCATTAAAAATCGGGCATTGCCCTCTTTGCACTTAAAAACGGGTACAGTCCCTTTAAGTCTTAAAGTCGTCTTCCTTTTCCAGTTGTTTTGTTTTCACTGTAACTAGCTTATAAAGCCAGGCTATCTGGGAATTTTAATATTCGAGACGAGACAGAAAACCATCTCCACTCCTCCCAGTCCCACGTTGAAACGATTAATGTGATATGTCATCGATCCGATGCTACCCAGATGGGCAAAATGTGAATTTTTTTAACCCTACAATATAAATATATATTATAAATATGATTTTTCCAATAGTCTTGAGATAGGGGAGTGTGATACATGTCCCTAGTCCAACTTTTCAAGGCCGCCTCATTTCAAAAAAAAATATTTACATACGATACATGTTTATACCGAGTTTTAAGGGCTTTTCAAATATATAAGTCTTAGCCCTGTAGCCTAATTTATAAAAATGTTATCAACCGTTTCTGATTTTTTTGAAATACCAACACTGCGTTTTACCTTCCTTCACCTTACTCTAAAATTAAATTTTTTTTAGCAAAATTTGTTTACAACTTTTGTGCTGAAAAGGTGAGGAAGTTTTAGCGTTCTAATGTAAGCCATTTTTAAGTTATTGAGAAGAAACCACAGTGGTTGGGGGGTTGGAATATAGAATATGTGCATTCTGCGCCTACGTGTGTAAAAATCACTAGGATTTTAGGGCGCTTCGCCTTCTTTTTCAATTGTCAACATTTTCTCTGTGTATACAGTGTAAAACAATAACAAAAAAGTTCACGGATTTTGTAAATAAAATTTCGTGGATTTTCAAAAATGAAATCGAATTTTGTTGGAGGCTAAGTTTCGCAATTTTTGATTATCCATAAACCTTCCCTGGAGTCACGTGAGATTCTAAACAAAATGCGGGTCCAATCCTAGCCGTTTTGACGTTTATTGGATATAAACAAACAAACAAAACAGACAGAATGCATTTTCTACGTTTCTGTTTTACATATGTAAAATTTGTAATATATTTCAGGAGGGAGTTTGTCCAGCATTCATTCTGCAGGAAGATACAGTTTGGTTGATCTTCAAACAGGATTAGTTCCTCTTACACTACCCAACACTTCTAGTATACCAGATATAGTTTAGTGTTCCTTGTATACACTACCTAGAACTTCTAGTATACCAGATATAGTTTAGTGTTCCTTGTATACACTACCTAGAACTTCTAGTATACCAGATATAGTTTAGTGTTCCTTGTATACACTACCCAGCACTTCAAGTATGCCAGATATAGTTTAGTGTTCCTTGTATACATTACCTAGAACTTCAAGTACACCAGATATAGTTTAGTGTTCCTTGTATACAATACCCAGAACTTCTAGTATACCAGATATAGTTTAGTTTTCCTTGTATATACTACCCATAATTTCTAGTATACCAGATATAGTTTAGTGTTCCTTGTATACACTACTTAAACTTCTAGTATACCAGACCAGATATAGTTTAGTGTTCCTTGTATACACTACCCAGAATTTCTAGTATACCATATATAGTTCAGTATTCCTTTTATACACTACCTAGAACTTCTAGTATACCAGATATAGTTTAGTGTTCCTTGTATACGCTACCTAGAACTTCTAGTATACCAGATATAGTTTAGTTTTCCTTGTATGCACTACCTAGAACTTCTAGTATACTAGATATAGTTTAGTGTTCCTTGTATACACTACCTAGAACTTCTAGTATACTTGATATAGTTTAGTGTTCCTTGGGTTGCAAAGGGGCTAAAAAATCAGTTTGTGGAATAAACTCAATTCCTTTGAATAAAAAAAATTTCAAATAGACTGAATTAAAAGACATTAGAATATAAGTGATACAAATGACTACAGATCAGAATTCAAAACAAAAAGATCATTATTTTTTAACAAAATCGATTTTTCATCTATACGTTACAAGGTGCAACTTTCTGCATTGAGTATGTTATGTTATGCATAAACTGGTGAAAACTCTGCTATTTTAACATCTTTATAACAAGGTTTGTAAATATGATTAAACAATATTTTGTATTTCATTCTATTTAATATCAATAAATTTCTTTAGTATTTTTAAGCTTAATTTTATGATAAACCGCATGTTTATAAGTTTAAAAATGAATTTTTGTTTATTTAAACAAAAAGGCATAACTTATATTTTGTTTCATAAATAGTTTTTAAAAGTATAAAAAGTATAAAAAGCATAAAAAGTAAATAATAAACAACAGATATTCAAGTGTTTGAAACCTCATAGTGTTTTCTCTTTGTTCAGTTCCAATCCTATCAATCCTGAAACAGTAAATTAAAATACAATTATTTTTTTCCATAAACCGTACTTTTTGTCTAAATAACACAATGTCCAAAGTCTGGTCTAGAATGAACATTTATTGTGAATTTATAGAATTAACTTTTAGAATCTAAAACAATTGAGAATTTCCCAAAATCCATATATTTTTTTTACATTTTTAATTGATCAAAAGTTTAAAGCAAAAATACTGTTCAAAGTTTTAAAGAAATACTGAATACAGCAACAATGAAGCATATATTCGTTTGGCTTTCCTAAAACATTAATTTTATTCCTTCCCTTGGCATGTATAATTTGCAATTTACTTTGTATGCATAAACTGCAATTTAAATTATCAGTTTAAATACAGTTTATATATAAACATGACAGTAACAACGATTTGAAAGTCGTCTTTGATCTTCTCATTTATTTGAGACATTCAGTCGTCAATCTTCTTTCACATGTATGATTCTTAACCACAATAACAACAAAGTTCTCCTAATTCTGGGATTTACAAAATGTGGTCTAACTTTTTTGTGCTGTCAATATTACCAAAGGTATTGAGAATTTCGTTCAGATTTAATTTATTTTTAAATAAAACCAATTTTGTCGAAATCTAAACAAAAATTAAACATATTGATCCGGTAAAACTGAGAGCACAAAAAAGGCAGACCACATTTTGGAAATGCCAAGACTAGGGGTATTTTGTGACTATTAACTCTAGAATTTTACCTATAAAGTTTTACTTACAAAAAATGTCGTAAATTATTTCAATGATCAAGGACGACCTTCCAGTCGTTTTTCTACGGTCATGTTTCGTGGAACAACCCTGTTAACGTGCATTATATACTTTTCAAGAAATTCTTACCTAGATATGCTGAACAGCCTGCTACGCTTGCAATATAACGAATATTATCTTCGTTAGATTTTCTAAACTGTCGTCCGTAATTCAGGGAAGTTTCCTAGAAAAAAAAATATTTCAACTTTGTTTCTGATCCCCCCCCCTTTCCTGTAAATAATTTTAGCTTTAACTTGTTCCTCTGAAAGTTTGAAAGTCGGCCATTTTGATAATGTTCAAATGTTGGCGGATTTTTCTTTCCGAATTTTCTAACAAAAATATCCGATTCCGAACTAATTTCCGGTATTTTTTTTCTCCAACTTTGATGCTCCATAAACCTTCCCTGGGGTCATGTGAGGTCGCAAACGGAATCGGTTCAGCCGTTATGACGTTTTTTGGATGCAAACAAACAGACACGTCAAGTATATATATCGATGAAATTGCTGTTTACCGTAGCAGAAACAATGAAGGTTCTCGAGGTCCTGTACACTTCACGGGATTGTTCCAGCCGTTTCCCTACAACGTCGTTCACTTTCCTACAATTCGGAAATATTCGTTTAGAAAAAAATCCAAATATTTTTACAAATTCTTTTTAAATGTTCAATTTTTGCCTCTTAGATTTTAATAAGTCTAACTTGTCAAAAATCTTCCTTTTAATTTCAAAAATAATCAAAAACCTGCCTTGCAGTTTCTAATATAACTAAAAACCTGCCTTGTAGTTTCTAAAATAACTAAAAACCTGCCTTGCAGTTTCTAATGTACCTAAAAACCTGCCTTGTGGTTTCTAAAATAACTAAAAACCTGCCTTGTAATTTCTAAAATAACTAAAAACCTGCCTTGTAATTTCTAAAATAACTAAAAACCTGCCTTGTGGTTTCTAAAATAACTAAAAACCTGCCTTGTGGTTTCTAAAATAACTAAAAACCTTCCTTGTAATTTCTAAAATAACTAAAAACCTGCCTTGTGGCTTCTAAAATAACTTAAAACCTGCCTTGTAATTTCTAAAGTAACTAAAACCTTGTAGTTTCTAAAATAACTAAAACCTGCCTTGTGGTTTCAAACATGACTGAAGCAGCTTCAGTTGTTTTCAGAAACAAGACCTAGAATATTTATAAAGTTAAAGAACCTGTTCAGGGTAAATTCCTTACACTTATTTACTGTCGATTGTTGGTATGTCAAGCTATCCTCAATTTAAAGAGGGGATCCACAATGGTACCCTTTAACAACTTTAATATCAGATTTGAAAAGTTAATGATTTACATCTTTCTATGTTTTTGAAGCAAGAAATCCGCAAGATATTTTTTTAGTGAAAACATAATTGAAAATATTAATCTCATATATATTCTAAATCAGACAAAACTTTTAAGGATACATTAATGAATTAAGCATGCCATTTATACCACCCAGCCCAGTCCCGCCCCGTCTTCAAAAGCGACTTGGGCGTCCTTCGACTTTTTTTTTTAAGGATACTTTTATGAATTGAGCATTCCATTTATACCACTCAAGGCGGATCAATAACTTCTACAGATCCTTTAAGTGCATGTCTAAAGCACTTACAAAACGTTAACTACACAAAAGGTTTCCTGCCACAAAACGTTTCCTTACAAAACATTTTCTTTAAAAAGGATGTTTCCTTCAGATAAACCTTTTATAAAAAATACAAATAGTTTGAAAATCTATTGAATGTTAAATGTAAAGAAACGTTTTGTAACAGTAAACGTTTTGCGACAGGAAACATTTTGTGGTAGGAAATGTTTAGTGGCAGGAAACTTTTGGTGGCAAGAAATATTTTGTGAAGGAAACGTTCTGTAAGGAAACGTTCAGTAAGGAAACATTCAGTAAGGAAACATTCAGTAAGGAAACATACAGTAAGGAAACGTTCAGTAAGGAAACGTTCAGTAAGGAAACATACAGTAAGGAAAGGATCAGTGAGGAAACGTTCAGTAAAGAAACTTTTAGTAAGGATACATACAGTAAAGAAACGTTTAGTAAGAAAACGTATTTTTTAGGTGCTACCTTATGTCTTAGTCTTACCCTACTGGCATATGTTACAGTTTTGAAGCTTCTGTCCAAAAGATCAGCAGATTTGGGAAACCGTTCCATTAATCCAGCATAAAGAGCTTCCTGAGCTTCAAGAAGGAGGTCTGAGGATTTTATCAAAAAACGGGATCTATTAAAATAATATTAGTTACAGGGCTCAGGGCTACAAGGGACTTTTACCAGACCTTCAACCCTTGACCATTACAGGGACTATATGAAGACCTTCAACTTGTTTCAAGGATTATCGTGGGACCTTTAACTTGTATTATGGGGACTACTTGAGAAACTGGACCCCTGTATATTAAAACATTAACAAGAGAATTTACCTTGCTTGTTTAGCATATGTTAGACTTATATCCAATGTTTTGCTGGAAGTTCTTTTGACAGTTGTCTTGGTGTCTTCTATGTACAACGAGAGCTAAATGAATTTCTATACGTTAAAGATTTTACATCCTTTTAAATATAACATGTAATATATAAAGATATATTTTTGATGAAAAAAAATCAAGCTTAAAGGGAGTTTCTGGCAGTACTTGGTAGTTGAGCTGAGAATGCAGTATTGTAGAGAATTATTTGAGACCTTAAGACGTTTTTTCAAAGAGGATTTTAAGTCTCAATTTTGCTCTCTAACATGTCTCAAATAATTCCTAAAAAAGTTCTCTACAATATTGCATTCTTAGCCCAACTTCCATGTCAAGCCAGACACTCCCTTTCACGAACTAAATATACAATTTCTCTCAAAACAAGTAGAATGTTAAAAGGTGCTAAATATATTTATAATAAATTGACATCTACGTAATTAAGTTTTTTAATTTTCTGAATCTGGTTGGTCTTCCTCCACCTTATTAACAGCAGTATCACGAGCAGTCACTAGATATCCTTTTGCAGAGTCAATTGTTGCAATAGCTGTATTGATTGTAGCATCCTAAAACCGTTGTATAAAAGTATTATTAAAAGAAATTTCTGACTTCATAATTTATACATTTGATATATTACCGTTTTTTCAGCCCCCACTTTGTTTATTTATAACTTAAAAGCAGCTTAAACTAAAACACTCAAACGTTTTTTACCTTCATGGTTTAAACTTTTTTTTAGTTTTTTTTGGTGTATAGGACGGTCAAACGACTTGCCAGTGTTTCATTTATTAAAACATACTCCATTGAGCAACAGTTCTTAATTTTTATTAATCATTTGAAAACATGTTAACATTTGTCAAAAGTAAAATAAATATTTATCAACATTTTGCTGACATACATTTTATAAGCTGTGTGGCCTTGAAAAGTTGGTCTAGGGACGTATATCACACTCACTGAGCTCAACTATAAGAGCAAATCATAAGGTTGTGGGAAGGAAACACCCAACCCTTTCCCCCATCTTTATCAGACATAACTAGCCCAATCGGCTTCATTAAATTTTAAAACGAGTGAAAAAATCATGAGAATTCATAAAAAAACATATTTATACCTTGGTGTGCGTAATTGCTTCTTTTCCGTACTCTACGCACTCGTTGTACACCTGTCCAGGATTATCAACCGCCTCGTACGCTTTGTTTATGGCGGGTACAACATAACCGGTCCGGACCTCGTCCACCATTTTAATTGTTGGAGTAACGTAGGTCGTCTTCACGTCAGATGCTTTCTCAAGCATTGGGTTAACATAGTTCTCCTTAGCTGAGTATACCATCCTCTCACACTCAGAATACGCCTGACAAAAAGTTGATGATTTTTTAAAGTTAACTGTTTGATGTTTGTAAAGGGTGTCCCACTAAACATGGGAAATGAGTGACGATTATGAAATAATCAGTAAACTATGTATAATCCGTAAGATTTTTGTCTTCTGCTCGAGTTCTAATTTTTTTGTTTATGTTTTGATTGCATTCGGTTGTTCTCAGTAAAAATTTTATTAATTCCGAAAAAAATGTTGTCCGAAAAGTAGAAAGTTAATAAAACATTTTATATGATTTTAATACAAAATAATAACAAAATAAAAAAATAATACCTTACATTACTTTTCAATTTTTTTTTTCAATGGTTAAGGTTTCAATGATTAAGGTTAATTGCAGCTTTCTTAAGGAAGTTTTTTTCGATGTTTTGATATAACTGGTTTTTAAGAAATCTTTAAGAATAAAATAATAAAAAAAAAATAAGTTCATTGGGAACTATAAGGAGTGCCCTGTACTGCAATACCCGTTTGTCTAGAAGCTCCATACTTAATAATATTATGGCTTTTAAAATCAGGCATACTTCATTTAAACAAAAACGATCGCGTATTTATCGCTCAATTCTCATGTTTTTTAGGACACCCAGTATAAACTAAATATACCTTAGTGGTTGAATCCTTGATGTCATAAACTTTATGTACAACAGGGTCTACATATGCTGTCTTGGTTTCAGCCACCTTATGTACACAAGTACCGTACATCTCTAGTGTACTGTCCTTCAGGTCTGTTACAACTGTTACCGCAGGGGTCACATAGTAATCCTTAGTCTCCGTTACCTTAAATAGAGAATAAAATTATTAAATATATTTGTTCAATAAAATGTGGGACTAGCTAGCTGGAGTGCTCGGCGTTGCCCGTGAAAAAACGAATTGAAAAATAATCGATTTTTGAAAAAATGAATTTGAATTTTAACCTATGTTACCCCCCAGTAGCCACGAGTTTCCGAAAAAAAATTCAGCTTACTCGGTTCAGCCATTTTATCATCTATAGCTGACATACAGTTAAACCCTAAATGAGCCATATATCGAAAGAATTTATCAAATGTCGTCTTGAAAATTTTTCAATTGGTTTTATACTATTTTACATAAATATCAGTTTTTGCGAAAATAAATAAATAAATAGCCATAAATACGCGGAAACAAATTTAAAGAGCTCCATATATTATATATTTATGAGCGAGGAGCTTTATTATATAGATTACATTTATTTAAAGTATTCAGTTAACAAATGATATTTTTTATACCCAAGATTAGAAATGCTTTGAAATTAAATTTGTTTAAATATTTTTCCATTTGTTATAACGTTGCCCTTTAAACCTACATTTTTTTCTATAATGGGGAATTTTTTTTTTCGTTTTTCAAGCTCGAGTTTTTTTTATAATTGACTCGTTTTGTCATTGTAGCAGAAATGCGCAAGCCAAGGTTTACAATAATTAATTTTCAAAGAGGAGATGACATATCTTTCTTATAATCCATATCAGGCAACAATTTTAAAAGTACTGTTGTGATTCGAACATGTCCCTCTCTAAATGGAGATTCACTTGACACATACAGTCACTTTACAAATTGCTGAATAAAAAATTTACCTTATCGTTAACTCTGTCCATGCCATGACAAGCATAATCATCCAGGGTTTTCAGAGTAGGAGTAAGATTAGTCTTTACCGTCTCAACCCTGATAGATGTCAAGTTTTAGCAAAGTTTGATTCAATGATAGTTAAAAGGACTGTAAGCGTAATTTCCAGTGACCCCTCTTTTTCTTGCATAGGGTAGGGTACAGGGCAGTAAAAAGTCTTGTCTGTGTAAAAAAAAAATCTAAAATAGCACCTAACTTTTTTATGACTACAGCTACAGATCTAAAAACTATATTTTTGAAAACCCCTTGAAAAATGGATGTAAAAAACATGTGTCACACTTAATACTTGTTTTGAACAAATAAATAACATTTTTTGACCTTTTTTTCGCATTTTTTCCACCCTCCCTAGAATCCAAACTATAAAAGTTATCGATCTAATTTATTTTTAAAATTTGAAGAATTCGGCTATGAACAACCCTATATCTATTCTCTAAGGCCTTTATCAGGGGGGTGAGGGGGGTGAGGACGCATACCCCGTCTAGACACCCCAGCCTTTATAGGGTTAAGAGACAAATTTCAGATCTGTTACAAGTTCGATTACTGAACTGCATGGTCTAACTTAAAATGTGTGCCAAAAATTAGTAAAGATTCATATTATTTTGTTTTTGGCAAAAAAAGCAGCAATACATGTAAGAACAGCATGTCTACTTGTAAAAAATTGTCATGTTTGCTATGTTTTATGCTTTAGGCCAGAATTTTACAGAGCCCTTAAAGATATATCATAATTATTTAAACTTAAAACAAAGAAATTTATCTTGTTTAGAAAATTAACGTAAAGCTATTTATGTGCATTTACCGGCAAAACTTTGTGACCTCGTAGCTCTTCTAGTTTTATGCACAAGTTCCAAAAAAGCAAGATATTGTCCGGTTGCATATCAGATTTTTAAATAATTTTTGTTTATTTCAATAGTTCTTTAATAAGAGGAGTTTGAATATAATTATAAAAAAATAAAATGTCGATCTTAAAACGCAATTTACATAAGTTTAATGTGCCCATGGCGGATTCACTGCTAGAAGGGTGTTTTTATTTGTTCCCGTAAAATATCAAGAAGCAAATAAATTGTCTTCTCATTTTATAAACATTTTTTATTTTCACCAATCAGAAACGAATAACATTTTATCCAGCCGACACGCTTCGAAACCATCTTTTATATTTCAACTTTTGATTATGCAGCTTTTGCTGTGAACATCGTCTCTTTTTACAATATAAAAAATAACAAAAAAAATGTTGCGGATTTAAAAATATGTGTTTTCGTATTTAGAAAAAATTACAAAAATTAAAAACTTTTGGACACACATTTTTGTAATTTTCTGCATTTATAAACCTTCCTGGGGTTAGCGAGGTCACGCAAACAATTTGGGCCCGATCGGTTCACTCGATTTGACGTTTATTGGATACAAATCAACAGACAAAAAAAGTATATATATATATATTTATAGACGTATGAAAATATTACCTTGAACTTAAATTGTTCTCATAGATACAGTTCACAGAGGACAAAACAGATTTAACCTCTAGATATCAAAAATATTAAACAAATATTTTTTCATATTTTCATTTGAACTTTTTACCTTCTCGCTCACCAACTGTTCTGATCTTCTCTGTAACCATTTGGACGGGTCTATATAAAGGGATTAGTTGTCAAACGATGTTTTGTATAAAGAAGACATTTCGAATAATGCTTTTAATAGCTTGGGCACCAAGATTTGCCCGGAAACTGAACTTTTACCATAAAAGTCAACTCACTTAATTTAGAACTTTTGAACTAAACCAAAACATTTTCGTTCTTCTACCGTGTTCCCCAATCATAATATAGGCGCTACAACATCTGCTCTATTTCCATTTGCTCAATGGCCATTTGCTCTAGTTCCATTTTATCTATTAACCATTTGCTCCAGTCTATAGCTCATACATCACGACGTTTGCTCTATATGTCATCTGCTCTATACCTTAATTGATCTTTTACTTAACACGTCATTTGCTCTATACACATTTTTATGACTGTCTTGGTCCAATTGCTCTACTCAACATTTGCTCTATGAGTAAACACGTCATTTGCTCTATAAACATATTTTACAGTCTTCTCTTGCTTTATTAAACGCATCACATTCAGCTAACCGGAAGTTTATCTGCCTAATATCTGATGGATGGCTGTGCTCAGGCAAGTTCAGAATTTCCTTCCCTTCTATGAAGGTTTTAGCCACAGCATAATCTCCCTTCTGTATTCAAGACATCTCCAGTACTGATAGACACCCTGTTTGTTTAAGAGTAGAATAAATATAGTTTTCACCACATATTATAGGTTTTTATCCTTGTTATTATTGAGCAGTCGCGCTGTCATGATGAACTTTGAAGAACTGACTAAGACTCCAAGTTTCAATAATTTGCGAATTTTCCAAAAAAAATCCCGCATATCGAATTTCAATAAAATCTAGTTTCCAGTGTATTTTTAGGTTATAGAGCAAATGATGTGTTTAGTCATAAAGCAAAAGCAAATGAGGTACAGAGCATATGGAATATAGAGCAAATGACTCGATAGAGCAAATGGAAATAGAGCAGATGTCAAGGAATTCATGACTTCTGATCGAATGGGTTCATGAAGTATACGGTCAGTACAAACAGACAAGCACAATTGCTACACTTAATTTTATAGATATTCACGTAGACACATTTATAAACGATCCAGCTGTTCATTTTTCATAAGGATAAATTAAAATCTATTACACCCTCAACGAAAAAAAACCAGTTCTAGTCAGACTGCTATAAAAAGTTGCATACATTTTTTAAGATTTGAAGTGTCACAACGCCTTGATTTAACCTCACTCTTACTTTTTTGTAGCACTAGACATGTACATTTTTGTACTTTGGTGCACTTTAGTTTTAGTTATTTATAAGAAACTAGCAAAATTGATTTGTACGTGAAAGCTTGCAATTTTTGAAGCACTGTTGTACAATCTTTTACCTTGTTCTTGAGATAAGTTCTGTTGTGGCAGTCACCGTGCTAGTTAGAACCGATACCATTGGTAGTTCCAACGCTTTGGTGAAACAGCGAAACACTTGGTCGTCTTCCGCGGTAGCGTGTTCCTCCGCAGTAGCCAGCTCCTCAGCGAGGCTAGTTTCAGCTGCAGCCAGCTCCTCCGCGAGGCTTGTGTCCGCCATTTTTAAATTGATTTCACTTGAATGATTTTTAATGCAGGTAGCCATTGATGATAGTGGGACAGCTTTCGACCTGAAAAATTTCTTTCTCATCAAAAAGACCTCTTAAATTGTATACACTACTCAAATATTAGGTCTTACATAATCAAATTGTACAACAAAATCTGATCATCTTATGTTTTTACTTAACCAAATATTGGTTGGTTGAAATTGAGAACTAAATCTAAAGTGTACATCCAAGAAAAATTAATGCAAAAGTAAAAATTGGCTTGGTTTGTAGGTTATTTAGCTTTATGCACAAATAGAAATATGTTCAAAAAGCACATTTCAGCTTCTTCCAAGGTCAGCTTCAATGCTAGAACTTTTAAAACGTTTGTAAATTAAATGTAAACCCATGATAAACAAATTCACCATTTCTATTAGCATCTTTATGGGGTTTGAATGAGAGACAAAAATAAAAATTAATTTTCTTAATTTTTGACTGAAAAGGTCTTATTTTTACAATTCTTGGATGATATAGTAGAAAATTTAAGAAACCCAGAAGAAGCATATAATAAAAAAATTAACAAATCTGTTCACCAGGATTGTAAGATAATTTATAGATGTTTTGAAAGCTCTATCTCTAAATCTGACCATGGGATAAACTGAAATGTGCTTTTTAAACATATTTCTATAAAGCTAAATAACCTAGAAACCAAGCCAATTTTGCTTATTTATTTCTTTTTCTTGCATGTACATTAGATTTAGTTCTCAATGTGAATTAATCAATATTTGGTCAAGGAAAAACATAAAATGATCAGATTTTGTTGTACAATTTGATAAATCTAAAAAACCTAATATTTGAGGAGTGTATTAAAGCTTGCAAAGTTTAAATCAAACTGTAATAAAATTGATAAAATTCGCCTTTTTTGAAATTTCAATTTTGAATTTAAAGTACGTAACGTTGTGTAAAAATTAAATTATAATCTCAAGAAGGTTAGAAAGGTTACAGATAAAAAATAGTCCTTACAAAGAAACTGAACAGTAAAAAGTGAACAGTCCATTCAAATCTAATATTTGTATCTTTGCAAAATGTTATTTAAACACTTGCCAATTTAAATCATGCAGAATTTGAAGCTTGAAACCAATATAAGTTAACAAATAGAACAGTTTAACTATAAAGCAGTGAAGTTAGTACGTTAATAGTTCAAGTTAAACTATCTTTAAGCAGACTATGATTATACAATATAAGTTAACAAATAGAGCAGTTTAACTATAAAGCAGTGAAGTTAGTACGTTAATAGTTCAAGTTAAACTATCTCTAGTTTCATTAAATCATCTTTCATCTTGTTTATCACATGTCTCTTATCCTTATCAATCCGTCTTATCTCATGTCAAAGTCTTAATAGGGAGGAGGTGAGGGACCTGTCCTTTAGAATAAATTTTATAGAAGTAATGAAAAATTTTATGTTTTGAATATTTAATATTTTTATAGTTTTGCAATGTTTTTTGATATTCAAGAAAACATTGTTCAACATTTGAAAATTAAATATTTTATTTCAAAAATTTGTGTTTTTACTTCTAAAATATCTATTCTAACGTTAGGGGTAGCGCCAGGTCATTTTAAATATTCATCTGCGAACACAGAGACTTTGATACCATTTTGCGGGGCTCGTGGCGGCCATGCACCCCCTCCCTCTGCTTGATTCGTATAAACAAGATTGGGGACGCAGTAGAAACATTCTGATAATGATGTTTCAACACGTATTTATCAAGTGTTAACTGATAATCAATCATTAATTTTATAAATCGAGAGATAAAATTGTTTATAAATTGCAGCTGAAACAGAGCCTATTATCTTATAAATATATAAAGTTGTAATCTCTGTTTGGGTGTCTGTTTGTTTGTTTGTCCGATCATAACTCGGGAACCTCTGGACCGATCCGCCTCACATGGGGAACTCAAGAGACCCACGCGATTGTTCTTAGCTTGGTTTTGAGATTCTTATTTGAGTGGGTCGACTTTTATTGCGAAAACATTTAGTTTCCCGGTAAAATCGTTCAAGTGCGGGTAAACGGCATAAGTAACTTTTAGTAACCAAAGCAGTTGTGGGTTCCCAAGCTACTGCTTAATAAAATGTTAATAGAAAAACTATATAACATTTTTTCTTCAGTTTTTCTATTCAGAAAAAAAACTTTTAATGTATTTTTTATCAATTCAAAGAGCTAAAAGTGAGGAAAAAGTTACCACAAATCTTGTGAGATTAAAAAAACATCGAATCTCTCTTAGATATATTATATACAACAGCGAGTGCAACATCAAATTGTATCGTGTTATAGCTTTAAACTGCGATTAACGGGACTAATAAGAAAATTAAAAAGAACAAATCATTAAAAAAATTGTACATTACTAATATAAAGATTTGCATGCAGAGAATCCTAGGGTTTTCAAGTATTATGTGCGTATTTTGGCGTTACAGATTGGAGATTTTCTAATACATGGTGTCCCACATCAAATTAGACCGAATTACGATTTTTGGGACTAATTAGAAAATTTCATTATAGAATGAATCATTTTGAAAAATAACTTAAGGCTTAGATAAGAATTTTCTTGCGGAAAATGACAATTTTTTCGAGTAATAAGGGTTTATTTTGGTGTTAAAGATTGGAGATAATCTAATATGATATGGGACGCTCTGTATAATATGGAACTTGCCGCCCAAACCTATCTTATCAGAAAATTCTGGAACAATGAAAGACGACATTTTAAATATAGTGATATTTTACCTAAAACTGAGGCTGGGAAGTAGAGAGTCTGTGGTATTCTCAGATTCAGTCTAGAAAACATACATAAAGCACTAGCTTTCAAACCCAGCGTGCCTAGGTTAATTATGGTTACTACTGCCGTTTACCCGCACTTGGTCGAGTTGGGGAAACTAAGGTTTCGAAACAAAAGTCCACTCACTTTAGAATCTACAAACCAAGCTAAGAACATTCCAGTGGCTCTCCTGAGTTCCCCAATCAAAATTTTAGGCAAAATGGTTCAGGGGTTCCTGAGTTATGATCGGACAAACAAACGAACAGACAAACAGAGATTACAACTTTATATATACTCAGAGATAATTATAAAGCATGCGACTTCAATGACAACTTTACAGATTTTATTCTCAATATATATTTCATAGTTTTTGCCTTTATTGAACTAAACCACCACAACTGTTATTTAAAACTTAGTTATAAGGTAATGTGAACATAGTTTTAAATAACCCTTCATTTAAAGCTTGGCATTTCAGATTCACTACTTAAAATGTTTCGGGACATAGATGAATGAGATCGAGATATCGTTATTTTTCACGCTGAAAATTGATGATTTTATTGGTAGTTGCCATTTCAAAGTGAAAGTAAACATTTAAGTGTGAACTTTTCCAATTTTACAAGATAAAAAACAAGGTATCTTCCGCACTTTTTTCTAAGAAAGTCATAGAGGTTTAAAAACGTTCAAAATCTCGTTTTCTAAATTAAACTTATTTGTAGTGAAAATGGAATGTTGAACATATTTAGATTTTTAATTAAATAAATATTTCAAGCTTTTAAAAACTGTTCTTGTACAGATTACGGTTATTTATTTATTTTACAATAAAATGAAATTTAGGTATTTAAAAATTGTCAAGACAACATTTTATACATTCTTTCGATGTCTCAGTTCAGGGAATAATCTTGGTGGTAATTAAACCCCCCCCCCATCCACTCTTGTACATGGTTTACAGTTACATATTGTCTAAATCGTACTTTATGATTTTCAGGTTGAATGAATGCTTACTAAAAATTTACAAGATTAAGTAATAATATGAATATCGTCTTCCGATAAACCTTTGCCGATTTGCATTTGAAATTACGCTTACAGTCCCTTTAACATGAAATTGCAATGTTTTACCTCCAGTGATTTGATGATTGGGTTTCCCCTCATGTTTTCATCAGCGTTAATGAGTACTACGGCTAATTTCAGAAATATCTCACAAACACTGAATAAATATACTTTACTTTGTTCCAAACAAAATATGATTGTTGTTAACGAAAGAGAAGTGAAGGCTCACCAACATCATGAAATGGGCTCTCGTTGTAGTTTTGAGAGAGGCTGCGCCTGATTCACAACAAAATCTTAATTTAAACAAAAACATAAAAGATGAAACTTTTTCTGTCATGCAAAAAAATTTCTTCAGTGTTTTTGAAATATAAAAAAGCACAATTGTCACTTTGAGAGAGAAATCACATAATTAAATTAACAGTTTTCAAAAACAAAACATGAATATATCTAATTCATGCTCGATCAGACAATGCCGTTAAGGATAACGTTGTGAATCAGACATGCCACTCTAACAATGAAAAATCACTTGGTATTACATTTCAGTCCTTTTATTAGCTTGTTCTTCAAAATCAATGCCCCCCCCCCCCCGGCCCTCACTTTTAAAGATTAAAAAAGCTTAAATTTCCCCCACGCAGAAATGGATTGATAATATACCT
The DNA here is from genome assembly GCF_000591075.1 of Eurytemora carolleeae. Lineage (NCBI taxonomy): Eukaryota > Metazoa > Arthropoda > Copepoda > Calanoida > Temoridae > Eurytemora > Eurytemora carolleeae. Next base: position 86,289 of record NW_019397040.1, on the reverse strand, counting down.
AGCTCGGACGAAATAGCAAAAAACATCTTCTAGAATTATTTCAGATCCGATCCAAACAGACAATAACTTTTCTCTGATGCGAAGCGATATCTAAACAATAATTTCAGATTATTTCGTTGGATGTTATAATGAATCTTCAGTTTTTTTAAAGGAATTGTTGTTGTAATTTATAAACTGACTCATTATTTAAAGGATTGTCGCATTAATTTATAAACTGACTCATTATTTAAAGGATTGTCGCTGTAATTTATAAACTGACTCATTATTTAAAGGATTGTCGTTGTAATTTATAAACTGACTCATTATTTAAAGGATTGTCGCTGTAATTTATAAACTGACTCATTATTTAAAGGATTGTCGTTGTAATTTATGAACTGACTCATTATTTAAAGGATTGTCGTTGTGATTTATAAACTGACTCATTATTTAAAGAGGTGCTAGCCTAATGACAAATTTCAAACTTATATCTGAATAATAGGGTGAAAGATATCGTGGTTTTTCCAGTTAGAAAAGTGTTTAATTCGGACAAGCTGACAAGCTTTCAATGAGGATGAGGAACAGATCTAGCAATACACAGTAAGCAGATACAATGTGTCTCACGAAACATGACAGGAGCAACTAGCAAGACGTCATAATAAATAAATATTTAAATTTATTTGTGATATTTGGATGTCATTTTTTTAAATATATGATTCTTGAAATAATTACCAAATAATTCTCCTAGCCCTAGAATTTCCAAAATGTGGATCGCTTTTTTTGTGCTTTCAATATTACTGGAGATTATAAGAATTTTGTTCAGACTTCAATTTTGATAAATAAAACCAAAATTGTCAAAATCTGAACGAAGTTCTTCTTATCTCGGGCAATATTGAAAGCTCAAAAAAGGCAGACCACATTTTGGAAATGCCAGGACCAGGGGTATTTTATATCATCTCTAGAATTTTACTTCTAAAATTAGGTTGAGAAAAAATACAGCAAATTATAAAAAATCAAGACGACCTTCAAGTCGTCTTCCTATTTTTATGTTTCATGAAATTAAATTGTATATATTTATTCTAAAGTGTACTCTAATGTGCACAGGACAAACTTGGTGCAAAGCGCGTCATAATTCAAGTTTAAAGGGACTGTTTAGCGTAATTTCAGGTGACCCTCCATACAAAGAGGGGAAAGCCCGATTTACAACAGTACCCATGAACAGTGTTAGTCGAGGACAGAGATGTGATGTGTGTGTACACATATCTAAATTCGCTTGTATGATCAGCTGAAAATTCCGCTGTGCGCTGCGTTAAGTTCAGACTGTACGCAGTGTACACCGGATTTTTCAGCTGATCATTGTAAATCGTGCACTCCCTTCTTTGCATGGAGGGTCACTTGAAATTACGCTTACAGTCTCTTTCAGTACACTGGTAAACAGAAACATTCTGAGGTCCACTGCACTCAACACTTACAGGAACTTCCAAAGGCATAACTAAATTCTAGGAATCAAGCACTTGGCGAATTTGACACAGACTTTCGCAGATATCAAGATCAAGCTTTAAAGATTTACCTCTGAATTATTCGAATTTACCTTTACATCTAGCTTCGAAAGGTTTCCAAACTCTAAACTTTTAAAATTTGTCCGAAACAGAGTTCGCAGAGTCTTTTCCATTTGGGTGAGAACAAGAACCATGTAGGCATTATCTTCTTTTTCTGCCTGTTTTAAGAGATGGGCACGTTCGACGTTTTTCATTTTGTTTTCGTTCTCAAAATGTCATTCGTTAAAAAAAAGATGCCCATCTCCACCTGTTTCAGCAAGGGCAATAAACTGTTGTAGTCCAAGACTAGTTTAAAGATGTTAAAGTTTGGTGTGTATTGAGACACTAATCCCTGGACATCATCAACCATCTAGAATAAAAAGAAAAAAGTTAAAATTAGATATTATAAAGATTTATTTACACACTAAGATATAAGTTGTACAAAGTACACATATATAAATGGTGTAGCTTAAATATTTTGAATGTATAGTTTTACAAAAAAAAATCTTAAATACTAGATCCATAAAAAAGACAACAATAAATCATGTACAGTTTCAAAATTGCATCTGAACCCGCGATTTAAATACATACAATTACCGAGAACAAATTCTATCTTGAGTTTTTCAAAACGGCTTTTATAATTCAAAGGGTAGTGAAGCCTTACAATTTTAGGAGTTGATTAAGACCAATATTAGTTCTATCTGATGTCCCCGTCTCGAGAAATTGATAAAAAAAACTGTGTCCAAGTTATATAAAAACTCGTATATACATACGTATATAAGATAAAACCAGTTATAGGTCAAAGCAGGGGTTATGCATAGTAGTTTAACGTTAAGATAAAAAATTCCATCGAGTGCTTAACATATTTTTCTTAAATCCTTTAAAAATGGAAGACGACTTGTTAAAGAACTTGTTGTAAATAATCCTATCTGAATCGGTAAAGAAAGTAACATTTATAAATGTAGCCTACATACAAAGTTTCAGGCATTTTTAAATAAAACATAAAGATCTGAGAGCATAGTTACTGTTCTCATCCTTCCCATCCTTCTAACCCTTCTTGTATTAATACAAAAATGAAATTCTAAACGAATACCTGAGAAATCTGAGATAGTGTTCTAAACCCATGAGCTTCAAGGATAAAATCGACGGATTTCAGAAGAATAAAAGAGCTAGGAAAAAAAATTAATATAGACGGGGTTGTATACTTTCTCTTTTTCGATCCTGTTTGAAGGAAAACAGATGTGTTTGATAGTTTTTTTGTCGTTGTTTGGATGGTAAATTTAAAGTTTCAACAAACTGGAAAAAACATTTTTTGTGTTAATATAGGAACAAAGAAATATTATTTCTGGTTTTAAAATCTCAGATCAGAGCCGAGTTGGGTATTTATGAAAGCGAGACGTTAAACTACTCTTGTAACACACAGATCAAAACAAAACCACCCCAAGTTGAAGCTGGCTGTAGAGACACAGGAGACATAGTTGAACCAGCTGTGACTAGTTAAAACTATCTCTCTCGTGTTCATATATTCTGACATCATTTTTAAAACTTTCTCTATATTATATAGAAACCATTTATAATCTAAATATTAAGCACTTTTACATTTACTATAATACATACAAATATTACACATTTTTCTATATATAAATTTGGCTTGTCAGGGTGTTTGTTTGTATCCAATAAACGTCAAAACGGCTGAACCGATCGGGCCCAAATTTTTTGTGGGACGTGACCACAGGGAAGGTTTATAAATGATAAAAATTTTAAAAATGTGTTTTAAAGGTTTTTAATTTAGTAAAAAATTTAAATTCTTGAAAATTCGCGATTTTTTTTTGTTTTAAAATGTTAACAAAAGAATATGTTCAGAATTTAAATAGAAGATGGGCGCGAAGCGCCCTAAAAGCCTAGTATCTGAATAAACTGTAATCAACAATATGCGATATATATCAGGGTGTCCCAATAAACATGGAAATTTAATGATACTGATATCTATCTATATCTATCTATATATAAATTTGGCTTGTCTGTCTGTCATGGTGTCTGTTTGTTTGTTTGTATCCAATAAACGTCAAAACGGCTGAGCCGATCGGGCCCAAATTTTTTGTGGGACATCTAGGGACCCCAGGGAAGGTTTATGAAAAATCAAAATTTCAAATATTTGTCTCTATCAAAATTCGATCGTCATTAAATTTTTAAAAATTTTGAAAATCCGCGAAATTTTTTGTGAAAATCCGCGAATTATTTTTGTTTTGTTTTACGATGTACACAAAGAGAACATGTTCACAACTAATTTAGAAGATGGGCGCGAAGCGCCCTCTAAGGCTAGAAAGAAGGGCGCGAAGCGCCTTGAATTTCTAGTATCTATATATATGTATAAAGTTGTAATCTCTGTTTGTCTGTTTGTTTGTTTGTCCGATCATAACTCAGGAACCCCTGGACCGATTTGCCTAAAATTTTGATTGGTGAACTCGGGAGAGCCACGGGAATGTTCTTCGATTGGGTTTAAGAGTCTTGACTGGGGAAATATAACTTAAATCGTAATTAACGACAAAGGTCGGGTAAACGGTGGGACTAACTATGACACCCTTGGGCAACGCTGAGTTTCCAAGCTAGTGGAATATAAAAATACCTCCTCCTTAGCCCAAAGTTTAAAACTAAGTGCATACTCTTTACAGATACTTTGAGGGCAGATATCCCTAGTTCGTCGAAGAACAACAACAGCTGAAAATAAAGAAAATTTGGAAAGGGATGGTTTAGATATTCAAGTAGGGTGGCAGATAACAAATATTGTTTCGTAAAATAAAGTTTGAATATTTTTAAGATTTAGATTTCTTTTCTTTACAGTGAAAAGAAATTTACAGAATTCATTTTTGAAATTTTAATTGATAACTTATAAAATTCACTTATATTGTAATTTATGTTCAGTTTAAAATGAATATAGCAGACAGATTTTCCACACAAAAGTTGTTAATTTTATAATGTTTAATAACGATGACGTAAATTCGGTAAGTTCCGTTATAATCTGAGACACTTTAACCCTTACCTGATTTATAGATATATCTACAGTCGTGATCAATAACTCCTTTGCATTGACAGCAGCTGTAACTGCACAAATCACTGTGGCATCCTGTAATATTGAACTATGGGCGTAAACTTTAAATAAACAAACAATCGACCAACATTCCGTAAAAGTTAGGACTGAGCCTCCGTCAAAATAACTGTAATTACGACTATCAATGTCACAATTGTTTATTTAAATTTGAAATACAAGTAAAAACTAAACTATTGTTGATCCCGACCCCCTTTCACATTTTCTGCACTCTCCTTTTAAAATAGTCCAAGGATATAATTAAAAATTTATTTTTAAGGGACAGAAGGCAAACTATCAGTGACCCTCCATGCGAAGATGGCAATGCTTGATTCCGAACGATGCCCTAAAACATTTGTGTGATCAAATATGAAATAGATACCAATGTTTATAATTTTGAAAACTTATCATTTTCAATTGTGGGTTCTCTACAAAATGGACTTTGGCATTTCTAATGCAGTGCAAACATACGAATTATCAGATTTGAAAAATTTTAAACCAAGAAAAACGTCAATATCTTCCACATTTTTGATCCGCTAAATGTTTCAAGGTTACACTTCACAGTGAGTTTTCCTGGTTTGCATAAAACTGAACTGTTTGAAATCAAAGACGACATTCAAACCCTTCTGACTCCACCATTTCTTAGAATGACTGGCAGGGATAAATTAATTTAATCTATTCATTAATTCTAAGTACACAATTAACATGTAGACTACATTACAAATCAACAGTCTTCGGTTACTTGATAAGAAAAAGCTTTCACATACATTAATAAACTAAAATACTTTTAGTTTTATCAAAACCCTGTCATATAATAAACATAAAATGAATTAGAAGTCATCACTAATTTTAAGGAAAATCAAACCAAATTTGAATGTTACACACTGAGACAGTTAGCCTTTAATTTTAAAAGTAAACCCAATAACTAGGAGAAGTAGAAGAAAACTTTTCAATGATAGATAATTTATTTTATTTTGAAACATTTTTCTTCAGATTTAAAAACAATGAATTCTATGCATTGTATACAAATCAAATGATGATAAGTACTTATTACTACTATCTATTATTAATGTTAGGTTAAATATGTGTGGGGTTTATAACTGCCCCCCCCCCCCCCCTCCCCGGAGATGCAATGTTTAACTCAAATCTCAGATTGTCTTGTCAAGTACAACATTCAGGGTTTTTCACATAGATATATTTATCATTATTCTTGTGATTAGGGAATTCAACATTTAAATATATTCTAGCTGAAGAGCCCGGCGTTGCCCATGGAAAAGAAAATATTTGAAAAAAAATATTTTTAAAAATATTTGAAAAAAAATGTTACGATTTTTTTAGCCTAGAACACCACCCGGCCAATCATGAGTGTCCACAAAAAACATTCAGCCCAATCGGTCCAGCCGTTTGGCCGGCTATAGGGAACATATATATATATATACGAATGTCTTGTTTTATTACATAGATAACATATAATGTTGAATAACTAAAATAAAGGTTTTTTATTTGAAGTCATATTCTTTGCTTTTGTAATAAACTGTTAAACTTTTAATCTATATTTGCATCCAACAGATATTTACTAATTTGTATTAGTCCTGCTTTTGAATATCGTCTTTGTCTCCCTCCCTTTCCTATGCACAACCCCTGAACACTCACAGTGTGTCGTGAATCTAGCATTGCCATCTTTGCATGAAGGGTATCTGCTTACCAGACATTTGATTATATTTCTAATTTAAAACAAAATTCACCTTTGCTTTAACAACTGAGTTCTTTCCACTGACAACACACTCCTTGTAGACCAAACCTGGATTCTCAAATACCTCGTAGGCTTTACTAACTGCTTTACTCCTCCAAGTAGAGATGGGGTATCATTTTATTGAATGAACGAAATTTTCAAAAACGAACAAATTTTTCGAGGAAAATGGTGTCATTCAGAAAACAAACAAACAAAAAACGATCAAAATCGATTGTTGAGAGATTTTTTTCCAATAACATTTCTAAAAAACTATCGTTTTTTTACCGAATGAACGATTTTTTCGAACAAATCTTTTAAAAAACTATCGTTTTTTTTTCAGATCAAACAAATTTTATTGAACCAATTATTTTACTGAATAAACGATTTTACTACACGAGTGTTCAGTTAGAAAACGAACGAATTAGTTGATACATGAACGAGAGTTTTAAGAACAACAACAGAGATCAATTTTTTTGAACAAATGAAAAAAACGATGAACGAACAAAAGCTTGCCCAACTCTACCTCAAGGTTAAGAGGAGCTCTTCAGCTTTCGTATACACAGGAAAAAGAGTATCTGGGTTTATGTTATCAGCTGTAACTAGGAGAGGGTCAATATAGGTTTCTTTAGTGGAGCTAATCATTCCGGCAGAGTCAGTATAAACCTTAAAAAAAATCAATATTTTAGTCTTGAAACATTTAAAAGAGAAACATTTCATAAAGGGAAATTTTATAGAAGAACATTTCATAAAAGGACATTTCATAAAAGTACATTTCATAGAATGGCATTAAATAGAAGAACATTTCATAGACATGATATTTCATAGAAGGACATTTCATAGAAGGACATTTCATAGAAGGACATTTCATAGAAGAACATTTCATAGAAGTACATTTCATAGAAGGACATTAAATAGAAGAACATTTTATCAAAGGACATTTCATTGAAGGACCTTTCATAGTTGAAAATTTGATAGAAGGACATTACATAGGACATTTGATAGAAGAACTTTACATAGTAGAACATTTCATAGAAGGACATTTCTTCATAGAATAACATTTCATAAAAGGACATTTTATAGGAGGACATTACATAGAAGGACATTAAATAGAAGAATATTTCATAAAAGGACATTTCATAGAAGGACGTTTCATAGAAGGACATTACATAGAACAACATTTCATAGAAGGCCATCTCAAAGAAGAACATTTTATAAAAAGGACATTTCATAGAAGTACATTTCATAGAAGGACATTTCATAGAAGGACATTTCATAGAAGAACATCTGAAAGAGGGACATTTCATAGGGGGACATTACAAAGAGGGACATTTCATAGAAGTGTCATAGTTAGGAAATGGCTTAACTAGGAAATGTCTTATCTAAGAAAAGTCTTTTCTAAGTAAAGTCTTCTCCATGAAAAGTCTTATTTATGAAATATCTTAGCTAAGAAAAGTCTTATTAATGAAATATCTTAGCTAAGAAAAGTCTTATTTATGAAATATTTTAGCTAAGAAAAGTCTTTTCTAAGAAAAGTCTTTTCTAAGAAAAGTCTTTTCAATGAAATGTCTTATCCATCATCTACAGCTTTGCGTTTAAATGAATTTTTTGAAACAATTAATTTACAGTTTTCACCTCTAAAAGTTATAAATATTTAGATAATATAATATTTAGATAAATGAAAATAAATAAAAATTTACTACAAGGTAATGCATGAAAAGAATTCATTCACAAGAAAATGTGCAAATATAAAAAAAATTTGAAGGCTGTACATTTAACTTTTTGTATAGTGCTTCCTTTTTTTTAGCATAATCGTGACGTAAAAATTAGCATTTTTCGTATTTTTTCGCGAAACAGATATACACTAAATTTTCGCGAAAAAATGCGAAATTTTGCGAAAGAAAATTTTAACGAAGTTTCGCAATTTGTTCGCCGGAAACCCTGGGCTTACTGTACCTTTTCTAGGCCTTGATGTGTCCTGTCAGCATAGGACTTTAACACGTCGGAGATATCATCTTTAACAGTTTCGTATCTAAACATAACTTTGTTAAATAAACAGTTTGTTTCATAGATTGGTTAAAAGATTCTTAGCAGGTTCTTAAAGTTTAAGCGTAATTTCAAGTGATCTTTAAAGCAAAGATGACAATGCCCGATTTACAACGGTACCCTTACTCATCAAGTATGAATATTAATGTTTTTATTTATAAAAAAAGCAATTGTTTTTAATGGGAGTTTCTCTACAAACGTGATTGGCGCATTTCATCTGCAGGAAAACATGTAGGAATTATCGGCAACAATCAGTTTTAAAGCCAGAAAACCGGAAATATCTTCCACATTATTGAACAGATAAAGTTTAAATGGTACCGTTGTGAATCGGACATTGCAAGTACAATTAAGCATGCAGTACTCTTATTGATGATCGTTAGCGATAGTTGATTGTTAACATCATGTGACTTTAAATAATAGTAAAATACGATATTGATTAGAATAACGGATAAGAATTACTTTCAGAACAGTTAGAGGACTATCAATGTTGTTATCGTTATGAACGATGCGGTCAACATTAACGGAAAATCTTTTCCCGTTATATTAACGGCGCCTAGACATTTAAAGAAAATGGATGACAATTTTTTTCCCCATCATATTTTTCAATTTCTAAATGTAAACAAATAGTTTAGTTAGTATACTGAGTATCCGTGCTAAACCTTGATTTTTTAAATTTAATACTTTAAGATTTGAGAAAAAAAAAACATTTTTTGGGGTATGATTAATAAAGTTTTTTTTGCCATAACTTGGTACATTTTTAAAATCTTCTGAAATAAAAATAAAAACATTACTTGGTATTTAAGATTTTTTCCGATGCTGAATTAATTGAACTACTGAACAGAGAAACGAACTTGGATTCGAAAGTTTTATATGGAAACCAAGACTTCTGAAACCAATTTTAATGAATAGTAAGAAGTAGTTAAACTAAGTGAGCAAGTTAATCATTAGTTTGACCCGGCATATTGAGGAATTGGTTGAACTGAATTTAAAAGTGTTCAACCAAAGGTCAGAACTTCAGTGCAAACAATCGTTAATTTTGAACACTTGATTCCACAATTAAAAATATTTGATTTGACCACGACAGGTTACAAAAGAGAAATGAGATTAATCCGGAGCTAGGTCTGCATAAGATGGAGATCTATGCTTGATCCCAAATGTTTTAACTTTATGCTTCTCACAATTAGAGATGGACATCGGGATTTTTTAACAAAGAAATTTTTTGAACGAACGAAATTTTTCGTGAAAAAGGGTGTCGTTATGATAAAAAGACAATGATGGACAAACGAAATGGATTGTTCAGAGAATTAACCAAAATATCGTTTTTTAAAAACGAAGAAAAAAAAATTTAAAATTGTTATTACGAATTTGAAATAACCATCGTTTTTTTACAGAACAAACGAATTTTTCAAAAGATTTTAACAAAATCTATCTTTCTAACTTATTCACTAATGTTTTTTCCGAATAAATGATTTTTTGACAACAAAACTTTAGTTTGTTACTAAACAAACTATTTTTTCAAACAAATTATAAAAACTAACGTTTTTTACTGAATGAACGATATTATTAAACGAACGATTTTTCTGAACAATAGTTCTGTGATGGAACGAATTAAACAGATGGAAAATGAATAATCATTTTGAGTACGAACAAAATAAATTTTTTTAAACGATTGAAAACAAACTAACAAAAATTCGCTGACGAAGGATGAATGAACGAAATGAAAAAAGTCGACTGTGCCCATCTCTACAGTCACTTTTATTGATTAAATATGGTTCCTGGTTCCCTCCTTCTGCTACAGAACCACTAGAACTAGGACCACAATCTGGTTCCTGGTTCCCTCTGCCTGCTACAGAACCACTAGGACTAGGAACACAATCTGGTTCCTGGTTCCCTCTGCCTGCTACATAACCACTAGAACTAGGAACACAATCGCCATTTATGTATTTGACACGCTGAGATGTTCTTAAGCTGTCAACTAATATCTCACAGGTTCCAGTTCCACACATTCTAACAGAGATAAATCTGAAATGGTCTTGCACAAAATAATTATGGTTCAAAATAAAAATGTTGATCCAAAAATCCGAAAATAAATTAAGTGTAAAAATGCGAAAAGATGTAATTAATTTAGCGAGAACAGTTTACGGAAATGAAAAGATGTAATTAATTTAGCGAGAACAGTTTACGGAAATGAAAAGATGTAATTAATTTAGCGAGAACAGTTTACGGAAATGAAAAAATTCTGCAACAATAGATTGAACAAAAAAATAACTTTTTAAGCGAAGCAGATTAAAACCAAATTTCACAAACAAAATGCGAAAAATTCGAATTTTTTTTACGGAATACTTTCGCAAAATTATTTTCCCTTTTCGCTGGAAACCCTAACTACAACCATCACAATATGATGTAGTTTTGTTGATATTATTGATTTTAATAGGATTCAATTTTCTATTTCTTGGATTACATTTTAACAAAATCACTAGACCCTTTATACAGGCCGTCGTCTGCTGCTTTTTTATACTTTTCTTGTCGGTCTGTCCGTTTTTTTTTTTTATTTAAAATGCACTCACAAAATATTATTAAATCCGCGAACTTTTTGTAATTGTATTATATCGTACAAAGATAATATACCGAAAAAGAGGATTGGCGTTGTGTCTAAAACCTTAAATTCTGAGAAATTAATGTGTACTGGAATATGGTAAGGTAGTCATACGATTTGGAATTCTGTACCCTATAAACCTACGTCACAACGCCCGTAACTGGAATATGAGGTCAGAGGGTACTAATCTTCCCCGTATCGTATCGACCTTTCATTCGTGCGCAAGCTTTGTTGCGATACCTTAACTATCTTGGAGAAATCTGAATGAAATAATGATAATTAACCTCTTCGTAGTGCATAGTGCGTACACTTGTACAGTATGAGCCATAACCGTACTGTTCATTTGATGCTTGAAGCCGTTCCTTCCATACATTTGTCGACAAATTGACGTCTCCTATATTGGTCGACAAGTGTACGGAGAAATTATTTATCTATTAGATAAGAATTTAGCATGAGACATCTAGTGGCCAACATAACGTCCCCAAAGTATGTGAACTACACGACCACTATCTATAGAGAGAACGGGCTCTGTACTGTGTCTTGAAGGTCGGTGTCTTCAGTCTTGCAATCTTCCCTCTGCAATAATCTTTCCCAATAAAACAACTGCTCAAAAATGTTAGACATTAAAAACAATATAAAAGAATATTACGACGTTTAAACAGATGACAGTGCTTATGCTTTTATGTAATTTCATAATTTTCAATATTTTTAAATTGTTTTCATAAACAACATTGTCAAGATATGGTTCAGAATGCTAGACACTGGTGTCTTCTACCTTTCAAGCACTAATAAAATATCTTATTTTCACAATCCAGCTAAAAAGGCGGCAAGGTAGTAGGGCGTTAAAGGGAGTGTTTGCGAAAAATAAAAAGGGGTATGGGCTTACATCGAAAAATAATCGATTCTAATCTATTTGTTGCATTTATAGGGAGAACATTGTTAAAACATCTTATACTGAAGAACGTAGCGTCCATACAAATTGAGAAAGTTGCAATACACGACTTGTATCGTAAAATAATCAGGGGCGTACGAGGGGGGGGCCTGG
>NW_019397040.1:69924-73769 GCF_000591075.1 Eurytemora carolleeae | reverse complement strand
ATATATTGGAACTGTTCTAGTATAGAGAGGAATAAAGTAAAGAATGAATAAATTGGAACTGTTCTAGTATAGAGAGGAATAAGGTAAAGAATGAATATATTGATTGGAGCTGTTCTAGTACAAAGAGGAATAAAGTAAAGAATGAATATATTTGAACTGTTCTAGTACAGAGAGGAATAAAGTAAAGAATAAATATATTGGAACTGTTCTGGTACAGAGAGGAATAAAGTAAAGTATGAATATTTTGGAACTGTTCTAGTATAGAGAGGAATAAAGTAAAGAATAGATATATTGGAACTGTTCTAGTATAGAGAGGAATAAAGTAAAGAATGAATATATTGGAACTGTTCTAGTACAGAGAGGAATAAAGTAAAGAATAGATATATTGGAACTGTTCTAGTATAGAGAGGAATAAAGTAAAGAATGAATATATTGGAGCTGTTCTAGTATAGAGAGGAATAATGTGAAGAATGAAAAAATTGAAACTGTTCTAGTACAGAGAGGAATAAAGTGAAGAATGCATATATTGGAACTGTTCTAGTACAGAGAGGAATAAAGTAAAGAATGAATATATTGGAGCTGTTCTAGTACATAGAGGAATAAAGTGAAGAATGAATATATTGGAGCTGTTCTAGTACAGAGAGGAATAAAGTGAAGAATGAATATATTGGAGCTGTTCTAGTACAGAGAGGAATAAAGTGAAGAATACATATATTGGAACTGTTCTAGTAAAGAGAGGAATAAAGTAAAGAATGAATATAGTGGAGCTGTTCTAGTACATAGAGGAATAAAGTGAAGAATGAATATATTGGAGCTGTTCTAGTACAGAGAGGAATAAAGTGAAGAATGCATATATTGGAACTGTTCTAGTACAGAGAGGAATAAAGTGAAGAATGCATATATTGGAACAGTTCTAGTACAGAGAGGAATAAAGTGAAGAATGCATATATTGGAACTGTTCAAGTACAGAGAGGAATAATGTGAAGAATGAAAAAATTGGAACTGTTTGCACGGAATATAAACTTCCAAAGCCAACATAAAGATACACCAATATAAAACCAGGCAATAAATCTAAACATTGCTGAAATAAGAATAAATCTTTACCCAAAAATTGCATGAACTCAAAATCCACAGCGAAAACCTTTAATATAAAGCGACCCAGCATAGGAGGAACCCAATTAAAGTAGAGTATTTTCTCAGTGGATGAAGAAGAATAAGAAAACATTAAAATGTCCTTTGAATGTTTTTTGAAAATATAAAAGTTTGTCTAAACAAAAAAGAAGTTCCAGTTTTTTATTACAGAGTCAGAATTTTAAGTTTTCAATCAAACGGGTTAGGTGTCTTACTGTATACACAATCTACCATAAAGATATACATTATTATGTGTCTAGTATTTTGTACTGTGTTCAGTATTTATAAAGATATTATGTGTCTAGTATTCTGTACTGTGTTCAGTATTTATAAAGATATTGTGTGTCTAGTATTCTGTACTGTGTTCAGTATTTATAAAGATATTATGTGCCTAGTATTCTGTACTGTGTTCAGTATTTATAAAGATATTGTATGTCATCCTATACTGTGTTCAGTATTTATAAAGATATTGTGTGTCTAGTATTCTGAGCTGTGTTCAGTATTTATAAAGATATTATGTGTCTAGTATTCTGTACTGTGTTCAGTAGTGTTAAAGATATTATGTGTCTAGTATTCTGTACTGTGTTCAGTATTTATAAAGATATTGTGTGTATAGTATTCTGTACTGTGTTCAGTATTTATAAAGATATTGTGTGTCTAGTATTCTGTACTGCGTTCAGTATTTATAAAGATATTGTGTGTCTAGTATTCTGTACTGTGTTCAGTATTCATAAAGATATTGTGTGTCTATTATTCTGTACTGTGTTCAGTATTTATAAAGATATTGTGTGTCTAGTACACATAACACTGTAAGCTCTTGAAATCAATTATTATTCTGTCGAATGTGTCCCAGTCTTCTATAGTATTGGAGAACTACAAGATTTATTGCCCCCTGCTTCTAACTTCTAAGTCCAGAATTTTAAATTTATTGCCGAACACCAATTCACTTTTCTTGCTCTAATCTCTTGAAACCAGAGCCTGACATTTAAGAGAGTCTCGTTGAACAAAATTCCCGAGTTTCCTTTTCTGGGGTCTTAACATCTGTATAGATTTTGATTTAAGAGATTCGAATCAAATATAAAAAGAATATAAAAAAACTAAATAAAATAATATTTCATAACTAAAAAATCTATATTGACAAAATGCCTGACCCCATTCGTGAAACCCAGTTTCCAGAACTAGTTTTCATAACGATACCCTGTCTTAAGTTTTGGGCTCAGACTAAAAGTGTTACTGTGTTAACCGTAAACAATATACATGCATGTATATTATATACAACATGTCATTTAAGTAGACTTTACTGTTAAAAATTCGACACCCAGTAATTTTGAAGATTACAAAATATTCCTTTAAGGAACTGCCCACGTAGTTTGTAAGTGACATGCCACTTTAAAGGGACATGACGACATCTTTAAAGGGACATGACGACATCTTTAAAATCTTTCTCTGAGAAAAATGATATCCTTGGTTTTCAAACTAAAAATGTATAATTTATAAAACTTTTTTCCATTTAAAATTGACTTCATGGAGAAGAGACAAAGAGTTTTTAATTATAAATACGATAAACACAGAACAAGTAAAATAAATAAAAAAAAACATTTGGTATCGTTTGGTATCGATAGCAACCATTGTATCTGTATTGAACCATTTCTGGAAGCAAAAGTATGATTTTGCTGAACAATTGTTTACAATGTCCGAAGCACGGCCCGTTTTATATATGGTATCCTACATCATATTAGACCGAGAACGGGTCTAAATTACGATTTTCGGGACTAATTAGAAAATTTCATTAGAATGAATCATTTTGAAAAATAACATAAGGCTTGTAAAAGAATTTTCTTGCGGAAAATGATAAGTTTTTCGAGTATTAAGGTTATTTTGGTGTTAAAGATTGGAGATAATCTAATATATGATATGGGACGCTCTATAGATGTACTCTACACTGTACTCGGCCAAAGTACAAATTTAGTTTTGGTAATTTCTTCCATGGACCTATAGAGCTTATGTAGCAAACCAGACCTTAGATTTTTTGTACAGTTGTGTTGGTAAACTGTGGGCCCTGTGCTGAATTAACATGATGAGGTACTGCAGTGTAATATCACAATATAATAATGTACCAACGACTACCAAGGTACTAATGCAAGGAAAGTTATTTCAGAGGTGTACGCATTTTTTTTGTAATGCAGTGTACTGTCTCTGGGCGGCAATGTAAACACAAGACGGATCAGAAGCCTGACATGGGATCAATTTTCACAAAAATAATCTACGAAATATTCTGGTCATATAAAACTACATACATCTATTCTTGTTTACAAATTCCGCCCAGAGAGAACTGGTTTTAATATGTACGCAGAGTATACGCGACCGCAATTAACTTTCCTTGCATTAGTACCTTGACGACTACGATCTTACAAAAAGTTTGAATTTTACAAGCTGTTGACACAAATTTACGATGTAATTTAAAAAAATCTAAAATAACTGTTGTCATGAAATATAGCATCGTATCGCAGATCAAATTTTAAGACGTTTGCGAATTGTGAACTTTTGAAATGACGATTTGCTATAAATCGTGTAAACAGCTTCTTTTAGAAATGATTATTTAATAAACCGAATTCCAGACAAAAGTTTTTAATAAATTCTAGTTTAGTTTAGTTCGTAGCAGAATTCAATTATATATTAGTTTTGTCTACTGCAGCTACAGTCTAGCCAATCTT
>NW_019397040.1:0-69531 GCF_000591075.1 Eurytemora carolleeae | reverse complement strand
ATATATATATATATATAAGTAAAAATCAACTATAAGTTCCGTTAAAAATTGTACGGAACAATTTTTTATTTGTCTGAAAAAAATTGAATCTATAAAAGTTAAAAAGTTCCTGTACAATCTTGATCATTTTCTAAAAAACCGCGAATTTTCATTTTAAAGATGAATATTTTGTTAAAACCTTGTGAACAATCTTGAAAAGTTTCGGGGACTTGAATAGAAATGTTTTTAAATTTAAATTCACGAGAAAAACTTAAAGTTTTCCTTGTTCAACACACCAAGTCATAAATCTTAAAGTTATACAATCTGCTTCAAATAATTTCAATATTTTACCCTGAAAAGTTTCACTTATGTACACATTATGCAGACTGTACAATTTATAGCTGTGTATTCATGGTAACCATATTTAAAGCTACGAAGAGTTATGGAAAAACTAAAATTAGATAAATTTTCTCTACGAATTTGTTTTCAAAAATAGTTAAAGAAAAAGAAATAAAACTTTGGGAAAAGCATGAAAAGAATACTTGAAATTTAATGTTTAATTATTCCATGGAGAAACCCATACTTTTCATCTTTCTTTTTATCTTAATTTGAAATATTATTAACAGTTAAAATAGTTAAAATGTCTATGAAAAAATTTCTTTTGTGTATTTGAAATTACCTTTCTATGAAAATTCTTCTCTGTCTACGGAATGTCCTGTCTTTGACAAATCTCTGTAAAATGTCCTGTCTATGAAATATCCTGTCTATTGAAAGTATAATCTATAAAATGTCCTATCTATGAAATGTTCTATCTTTACAATGTCCAATCTATAAATTTGTTTTTCTATGAAATGTTCAATCTATGAATTTGTTTTTCTATGAAATGTCTTTCTATGAAATGACCCAACACCAGAACCTTTTAATAGAGAAATCATTTTCATAGTATTGATATTAACGCCGACCACAGACTTAATATAAAACTAATGAAGTTATGAAGTCACAAAATACATATGTTGTGTTTAAAAGTATATTTGGATAGAGTATTAAAGACATAAAACTGTTCCCAGTGCTAAGTAAAGAATTCCCTAAGAGTGTGGACTAATGGTGCCGGAATTAGGTTTAGCCAAAGAGTACGGAATAAAAAGGAGATAGAAACGACGCGGCCCACCCTACCATATGATTGTACATGCTTTGCAGACGGTACTTAATTTGAATAAGAAATATTTTCCTGATGTACACAAATACCGCGTACATGTATTTAGAATGGGTTATTGTATACATTAAACAGGGAAAAAGTTAGGCTGAATTACACAATCATATACATTTTTTGTGGATGCAAAAAATATCAGCAATAAAAGCTTTTTTTATAATATAAAAAATTGGTTTTATTTAATATGGTAAAGTAAAAAAAAAACATTCAAACAATTAAAAGACGTTAAGAATTTTTTTTCAAATGGGGTACCAGGGGTACCCCCGTCTGCAAAGCATGATCATATTGTAGGGGGGTTGGGGTTTCTATCTCCTTTATATTTCATACTCCTTGGGTTCTGTTGTGTTCTTAGTTTTCTCATTAAACACACATTGTTCAGCATTAATCTTCCTAATAGCTCTCCAACTGTTGCTCTTTACAAACAAACATACATGTTTCTATTAATTCATCCCTATGACGGGGGTAGGCGATGTGTCAAGGAGCGGGGGCGGAGGGAATATACATGTTTCTACTAATTCGATCATCCCTATATGCCGGGGCGAGGCGATGCATCAAGGAGCGGGGGCGGGGGAAAAAATACATGTTTCTATTAATTCATCCCTATATGACGGGGCGAGGCGATGCGTCAAGGAGCGCGGGGGCTGGGAAAATATACACAACAGAAAAAATTGAAAGCCAACGTAAAATGATGTTTATTTTGAATCTTTATTACAGAAATAAATCTCAAAGAGGGTCAACCCACACCGAAATATATTTGCGAGACATTGTGGAACTAAAATCTATTTTGAACCATATCGTCAACACCAAATTTTAAAATACTTTTCATACTTTTCAGAAGGGGTATTAGGTGCTAAAGAAACAATTTTCGTTTAATATTTACAGTCCAGGTCTCAGTAGAAAGCTCTATGTCTCAGTTATTTCGAGGTATTGTCCCCCATGCCTCATTCTTTTTATGTTATAATCACTTCTTTGATTATAATGTCGAAAAATTATTTCCCGGATTTTTTAATTTTTAATTTTTCACAGGTCAATTAGGCCTCTGACAGGCCGGGTACTGTAAAAAGTCTGGCCGCACCATCAAAGTTAAAACCAGTCCGACAAAGGATAGGGTTGTGTCTGTACAATGTACAGTGTACATTAAGGGTGATTGATTTTTGACCTTTTTTAGAAATCACCCAGCTGCCCACCTGAGGGCACAACGCTTTTACTTTTAAAAAAATATTGTAATCAAAAAAATATTTCAGAATCGTCCATAGGGTTGAGAATTGACGATTTAATATTGGAGACATCACCGTAAGGCTTAAAAAAAATGTTTCAAAAAACAAAACATGATACAACATTTTCTTGGAAATTATATATAAAATTCAAATGTAAAGATAGGGGTTTCTTCAACTTAAATTGCATGATGTTCATTAATAGATTTAGGGACATTGTCTTCGAAAACCAGTCAGGACAAGTGGAGGAAATTAAACGTACGCTAGATTGTGACGTGTGTATTGTGCCTAATCAACTACAGTGATCATTGTCAAAAAATCTGAATGGAACCATGCTTTGGGTTACCCTGTATAATATACAGGGTGTCCCAATAATACAGTAATAATAATACAATACAGTGTATATAGTATATATTAAAATATTAATACTTAATTATTTGTTCACCTATTTAATCTATAAAAGGTTAAATATATTCATTTAAACATTTTCTTTAATTAATATAGTTCCACGGCATCTTAAACTTTAGTAATCTATCTATCTATCTATCTATCAATCTATCTATCTATCTATCTATATACCTATCTATCTATCTTTCTATCTATTGTTTTTATGTTCTTCACGCCTTCAGTTTAAGATTTGAAAAGTGTAAAAGCTCCTTGATCTGAAAGGAGGGTCACTGCTCCTCCTGCCCCTCCCTGCATACGCCCTTGGTTGAGGCATGTTCTCCTCAGCTCTACATATTTCCTTTTTTCTTTATTTCTGTTCTAATTTTCTCATATTTTGCCATTATATCACAAATTTTACATTGATTGGTTCAGCCGTTTTACATTTGATACTGACATCAAAGTGTAAAAGAAGATTAAATTTGGGAAAAATATCAAAAATGTGAAAATTTCTATCCCCTGAAAGTGGAAAGGCTTGTGAAGCAATCAGTCGGAGTTGTTTCTCCATTTACCTAGAGTGGAAACATAAACACCTACCATCAAATAAATGAGGCATTTCATCTTCTACAGTTCCTATATATATATATATTTACACAGTGTAGATAATATTGATATATTTCTATGTAGGGATGAACTATGGATGATGAATATACTGTGTACTATGTACTGTGTACACAGTGTAGATAATATTGATATATTTCTATGTAGGGATGAACTATGGATGATGAATATACTGTGCACTATGTACTGTGTACACAGTGTATGATAATATTGATATATTTCTATGTAGGGATGAACTATGGATGATGAATATCCTGTGTACTATGTATTGTGTACACAGTGTAGATAATATTGATATATTTCTATGTAGGGATGAACTATGGATGATGAATATCCTGTGTACTATGTACTGTGTACACAGTGTATGATAATATTGATATATTTCTAAGTAGGGATGAACTATGTATGATGAATATACTGTGTACTATGTAATGTACACAGTGTAGATAATATTGATATATTTCTATGTAGGGATGAACTATGAAAGATAAAAGAAAGTTTGCTGAATATTTTATATTGGTTCTTGAGTTTTGAAGTTTACAGTGTTAAGGGAATAAAGTTCAATATTCACATTTCCTTTAAATAATAGAACTTGGATTCAATAAGACAGGTTTGGGGATAAATAAATATATACAATATACATAAGACGCATTTTTATAATATTTCTCAAGGGAATAATTCACATCCATTTTGGTTACTCACCAGGGTACTTCTCTTTTACTTGTCGGTCTGTTCGTTTATATCCAATAAACGTCAAAATGGTTTAACCGATCGGGTCCAAACTTTGTGTGGGACCTCACACAATCCCTGGGAAGGTTTATGGACGATCACCATTTTAAAATCTAATCTCCAACAAAATTCGATTTTCATTTAATTTTGAAAATCCACAATTTTTTTTTTTAATCCGCGAACACTTCTTTGGTTTTTGTTTTACAATGTACATATATGCAAAGAGAAAATGTTTACAATTGAACGAAAAATTGGCGCGAAGTGCCCTTCAAGCCTAGTCATTTTAAACAGCTGACGCCAGACCTTTCATCAAGAACTAGTTAATTCTTAAGTTATTTCTTTGCCAAGTAGAGAATCGGTTTAAATTATATAATGCATTCCGTTAGAAGTTCTTACCTTTGTTGTTGATATATTAAACCTTGAGCTGTTTAACGCCTCTCCCCCTCCCAACAATATAGTTTTTTGCCCTTTTACTCTCATTTTCGACATTATCACCTTGCATTTTTTTTTACTTTTAAGGAAAAGTAATATAAAGGATTTTTTCAATCTTTTTTTTTAATGAAAGGAAATCTAAAATATTTTTTTTGTTATTAAAGCTACAGATGTAATAACAACACTTTAGCCCTAGAAAAATGAATATATGAATATATATGATGAATAAAATCACTCCCCTCCCCCCCACGAAATTTTGGTTTATTTTCATATCCCTTTTCCGCGTACTGCACCTATGAACAACAATGTTTAGTGTAGTTGATAAAGCTAAATTATACGCACGTCAGAATCTAGCGTACATTTTCCTACAAATGTCTTGACGTGTTAATGTTTGATATCTCAATATCTATTAAAAAATTCTTTTTTAATTTTTCCGATCTTTTTTGACATTTTTTTTAACCTCCCTAGCACCAATACTATTAAGTTAGTTGACGCATTTTTTTAATGTGTTGGCCTTGAAAAATTGGGTAACGAACATTCATTGCAACCCTAGGCCTTTACTTTTAGGCCTTTTTCCTGGGGGGAGAGGACACATTTTTAGTCGAACAGCCCTTTAAATGCTTTGACAAATCCATTATCTAATTAGATAAACTAACCTCAGCACTGAAATTTAGTAACCACAGTTCAGGCGTTATCCAACACTTTCCAATCTAGGAAATTCAGGGATATGGACTAGGACTGGGCGTTGTTTCTAGGGAACGATAGTTCTTTTACAAGAACAAACGGAATTAACAAGAATGGAAAAAAGAACAAACACATAGAATGCATTATTAAAAATATTGGACTGATTATTATAAGAACGAACGAAGAATTTCCAGAAATTGGTTGAGAAGAGCGTTAAAAGAACGAACGAGAGACGAACAATCTAGCTGAAGGCCCTTGTTCTAGAACGGAACAGAACGTGCCCAGCCCTAAGTAGATTATTCTGCAAAGTACGTACCGCCCAGCTTATTTTTATACTATATTGTACAATGTAAATGTTTGTCTGTACATTTAAACTTGGTAAAGTGATTTTCAGCCTCAGCCTAGCTTGGAGTGGTGCTTAGGTTTGGAGCTTGGAGTGGCACTCAGGGTTGGGAGCTTGTAGTGGCATTCAGGTTTTGAAGCTTGGAGTGGTAATCCGGTTTAGGAGCTTGGAGTGGTATTCATGCTTTGGAGCTTGGAGTGGTGCACAGGTTTTGAAGCTTGGAGTGGTACTCAGGCTTTGGAGCTTGGAGTGGTACATAGGTTTTGGAGCTTGGAGTGGTACTCAGATTTTTGGAGTTTGGAATGGTACTCAGGTTTTGGAGCTTACAGTGGTACTCAGGCTTTGGAGCTTGGAGTGGTACATAGGTTTTGGAGCTTGGAGTGGTACTCAGATTTTGGAGCTTGGAGTGGTACTCAGGTTTTGGAGCTTAAAGTGGTACTCAGGTTTTGGCTTGGAGATGTACTCAGGCTTTGAAGCTTGGAATGGTAATCAGGTTTTGGAGCTTGGAGTGGTAATAAGGTTTGAAGATTGGAGTGGTACTCAGGTTTGGAGCTTTGATTGGTACTTAGGTTTTGGAGCATGTAGTGGTACTCAGGTTTTAGAGCCCGGAGTNGTTTGAAGCCTGAAGTGGTACTTATGTCTTGGAGCTTGAAGTTGTACTTAGGTTTGGAGCTTGGAGTGGCATTCAGGGATTGGAGCTTGGAGTGGTACTTATGTCTTGGAGCTTGGAGTAGTACTCATGTCTTTGAGCTTGGAGTGGTACTCATGTTTTGGAGCTTGGAGTGGTACTCAGGGTTTGGAGCTTGGAGTGGTTCTCAGGTTTGGAGCCTGGAGTGACACTCATGATTTGGAGCTTGGAGTGGTATTTAGGTTTCGGAGCTTGGAGTAGTGCTTAGGTTTTGGAGCTTGTAGTGGTTCTTAGGTTTGGAGCTTGGAGTGTTACTTAGGGTTAGAGCTTGGAGTAATATTTAGGTGTTGGAGCTTTAAGTTATTATCATGTCTTGGAGCTTGAAGTGGTACTTAAGTTTGGAGCTTGGAGTGGTGCTCAGGTATCCTTCTTCCAAGGTGGATACATAGTACAATGATAACATGAAAAAATGAAAATATTTTTCAAAATACTAATTTTTGCACCAATCGCGAGGGAACAATTTTTTTTATTTATAAATGTTACATAAAATATTAGTTAATCAATTATTTATGAAAATCTCCTTCGCTGTTCCTAACATTGTCTGAGATTAAATAAAAAATCTTTATTATATTTCCCTTTTAAGGTTTAGATGGTTCAGAGATAAAAATTCTATTGCGTTGTGAAAATATTTCATGTCGGATGAGAATAATGGAGATAATGTATAAAATATATTTATCTATCGTAAAGTTTCGAAGACGAGACCGTGATATCCACACAAAGAGAAAGATAAGCATAGAGTGGAATTAAGTGTAAAACCGCCGTTTTGTTGTACTGTTTCCATACTGCAGGATGCAGGTGTACTTATAACTCATTTGTGCAATTTAGCATCTTTTATAGAAAAAATTTATTAGAATTATTTATTTTTCTCTTATTCAAATCTCTGACAACCTGCTATGTATTATTGAGTTTATTTCAGCATAAAGTTTATAAAAAGAAAAAATTGTCGAGGGATAATACTATGTATTATTGTGAAGTACTGCATATAATTTGTAACCATTTACTTTAATTGTACAATTTGAACTCTTTTTCAGGCTTAAAAGGGCCTGAATAAATGCATATTGAGGGATAGTCCTATTCCCCTTCAATTGTAAGCTCTGTTCTGTGTATCCACATCTTACTCTTAGCCACTACTCTTAGTCTCACGTCGTAAATAAATCTTTTAGTATTTTGATATTTTTATTTTTATTTTTTGTGCCCGTTAAATATTGTTTAAATTATATTTTTTTCATACAACATAAATTTATTATTTTTGGTTAGTTTTCATAATTTTGTTGTTTTATACTTCCCCATTTTTCTTTACCCTATAACGATGAAGGGTTTCTTCAAACTCCTTCACTTTTTTAACTTCGTCGCTGTGAACAAATTTTATAAAAATATTTTTTTTTTAATATAAAGGGTAGGGTGGAGGACGGTCAAACGGCTGGTTGTTATTTCAAAAAAATCAAAAATAGTCTTTGTAAGTTTTTTTTATTAATTAAGCTACAGAAAGTTCTTGAAAATGGATGTAGAGCGTTTGTCACATGTTAATATTTGTAAAAAGGGAAAAATAATTTTCAAATTTTTAACATACTTTTTAATCATTTTTTGAAAACCCACCTAGAACTTTTAAAATTAGATGCCTATTTTTTTGTAATGTGCTGGCCTTGAAAAGTATAAGTAAGGACAAGTATCACACTCTCTTATCTCAACTCTAAGGGCAAAATCACATACACTTTTTATTTACACAGGACAAAATCGATATTCAACTTTCAGATTTGTTTTTTTAGGGCACTTTAAAGTGCCCCTATAAAGAATTTAAAAATCAAACTCATATAAGGTAATTCGAAATTCTTTGCTTTAGTTCTTAGATATGATTCCTAAAATAATAAAATTAGGAGCCTAGTACTTTAGGTTGTGCCTTTTACTCCGACATCGGAGGTCTGAGTCAGTAAGTAAATAAGTAAATATAGTAATTTAGGTTGTGCCTTTTACTCCGACATCGGAGGTCTGAGTCAGTAAATATATAAGTAAGTATAGTACTTTAGGTTGTGCCTCTTACTCCGACATCAGAGGTCTGAGTCAGTAAGTAAATAAGTAAGTACAGTACTTTAGGTTGTGCCTCTTACTCCGACTTCAGAGTTCTGAGTCAGTAAGTAAATAAGTAAGTATAGTACTTTAGGTTGTGCCTCTTACTCCGACATCGGAGGTCTGAGTCAGTAAGTAAATAAGTAAGTACAGTACTTTAGAACGCACTTTTCCATCCTTATGCAGGAATAATAAATGTTTTAAAGCAGTGCACACAAATGTAACTTTTGCTTGTTTTTCTGTATCTAATAAACGTCATAGACGATCGGGCCCAAATTCTTTGTGGTAACGCACATAACCCGGGGGATTTTTATTAATGCTTAAAAGAGAATTTTTTTTTAGAAATTTATAAATGCAAACAGAAAATTCCGCAATTTTTTAACAATTACGTAGAAGAAACGGCCGCTTAAAATCAACGCTTAAATGCTAAAACGGTAGCTAGAAAAGTTAAATAAATAAGACTAATTGTAGAAAAGATAAAGGAAGAGTTTGTGGACTACCTAATATATATAAAGAAATCTGCACCACCTGGGAATACAAATCCTTATTCAGGTTCATTCAATTACCTTCACGTATAATGTGTTTATAACAGACATTATTATTTTTTCCGGAT
Source organism: Eurytemora carolleeae (assembly GCF_000591075.1). Taxonomy (NCBI): domain Eukaryota; kingdom Metazoa; phylum Arthropoda; class Copepoda; order Calanoida; family Temoridae; genus Eurytemora; species Eurytemora carolleeae. The sequence continues at coordinate 60,570 of NW_019397040.1, read as the reverse complement.
GTCTCAGTTATCTCCAAGCCCAGGAATAATTTTCCCCATCTTACGTCTAAGTTATCCCCAACCCCTGCTAAATCCCCCCATCTTTACAACACAGTTTTTACCCTCTTATGACTCAATTTTCAGCATCCAACATTTTTCCCAACTGTAAGAAGGGATTTTTATGAGATTCAGAAATCTAATGGTTATTTTGATTTCTCATCATGTTTATTCTCCTCACCCCCCCCTCACACTTTCACCTGACCCCGTCAACCTCCTCTACCACTTCCCCCTGGACCCCCTCCCTCAACCTCCTCTAACACTTCCTCCTGGCCCCCCTCAACCTCCTCTAATACTTCCCCCTGGCCCCCAGCAACCTCCTCTACCACTTCCCCTTCGACCCCCTCCCTCAACCTTCTCTATCACTTCCCTCTCTCCCCCCCCTCCCTGTCCTCCCACTTATACCCCCCACCTCTTTCCCTTCCATCCCTGCCTTTTCCCTGTACAGCAATAAATTAAATTACGTGAGAATTCTGTAAGAACTAATTATAAAAGAATAATTGTTCAAGTGTAGAGTAGAAGAGGGGAGAGTAGGGTATCCGCTAAATAGAAAGAATATTAATGAACCCTTCTTTCATTTATTTAGCAAGCTTGTTTGCATGCAGAGAGGGGTTCAAAAGTGTTAATAGTTTATTCAACAGATTTGAAAACTTGGATCAAATACTAGTTTTTTGTTCTAGGGAGGTTTACAAAATAATGTTTAAATTGGACGTAGAAACATGTTATATTGGGTATATTTCATGAAGAAAAGTATATATGTTACCATATTACAGGATAATATATGCAATAGTTTATGTGAATACATTGCATACTTTGCCAGCCTTAACTTGCAAGTTGTAAATTGAATGGGAAAATTTACATTTGCAGTGTAGCCTTTATATGAAAAGTTTATTTCTACGAATCTTTTTCCATGATCCCTCTGATCCTCATGATCCCCCTAATCCCCCTGATCCTCATGATCTCCCTGATCCCTCTGATTCTCCTGATCCTTATGATCCTCCTGGTCCTTCCAATCCTCCTGATCGTCATGAGGAATTACATCCTTTTTTAAGGGCTTTTCAAATTTATAAATTACCCCTGTAGGTTAATTAATAAGAAAATTATTGACCATCTTTGATTTTTTTAAACCCCGACCAGGCGTTTGACTGTCCATCCACCCTACTCTATGCATAAAAAAAGTTTTTGCTAAATTTGTCTCACAACTATGATGTTGGAAGAAGTGTTAGTGTTAATTCTAATGTCGGTTGTTTTTAAGTTATTAAGCAAAATCGTGATAGGGTCAAAGGAACACCCTGTAGTTTCATTAACTATTCCTGGTATTCAGGAACACCCTGTAGTTAAATTTACTATTCCTTGTCTTCAGGAACACCCTGTAGTTTCAATAACTATTTCAGGAACACCCTGTAGTTTCAATAACTATTCCTTGTATTCAGGAACACCCTGTAGTTTCAATAACTATTCCTGGTATTCAGAAACACCCTGTAGTTTCAATAACTATTCCTTGTATTCAGGAACACCCTGTAGTTTCATTAACTATTCCTTGCATTCAGGAACACCCTTTAGTTAAATTAACTATTCCTTGTCTTCAGGAACACCCTGTAGTTTCAATAACTATTCCTGGTATTCAGGAACACCCTGTAGTTACATCAACTATTCCTTGTATTCAGGAACATCTTGTAGTTACATCAACTATTCCTTGTATTCAGGAACCCCCTGCAGTTTCATCAACTATTCCTTGTATTCAGGAACACCCTGTAGTTTCATTAACTATTCCTGGTATTCAGGAACACCCTGTAGTTACATCAACTATTCCTTGTATTTATGAACACACTGTAGTTTCATTAACTATTCCTGGTATTTAGGAACACCCTGTAGTTTCATCAACTATTCCTTGTATTCAGGAACACCCTGCAGTTACATCAACTATTCCTGGTATTCAGGAACACCCTGTAGTTTCATTAACTATTCCTTGTATTCAGGAACACCCTGTAATTTCATTAACTATTCCTTGCATTCAGGAACACCCTTTAGTTAAATTAACTATTCCTTGTATTCAGGAACACCCTGTAGTTTCAATAACTATTCCTGGTATTCAGGAACACCCTGTAGTTTCATCAACTATTCCTGGTATTCAGGAACACCCTGCAGTTTCATCAACTACTCCTGGTATTCAGGAACACCCTGCAGAAACTATTTCTGACTGTGGGGAAGATAGATGGTTTAAACTATTAGAGCCTCTACTCTATATATTAAACAAAAACATGGAACACAAAACTTATAATCTTTTGAAAATATCAACTTTGAGAATTGGATTAGTATTTAAAGATAAACAAACACCTACGAGGGGGTGGGGGGTGAGATGTGATTATTTGTATTTTAATAAAAAAAGTGTGGAAAATTCTGTTTTGTTTTAACTTAAAGTGACTGTAAGTGTAATTTCAAGTGACACTCCATTCAAAGCTCGGAACGCACAATTAACAATAGTAACCTTAACACCTTTGTGTGTTCCTCTTGTACAGAGATATGTATTTGTAACAGATATAAGAGAGAAGGGTTTCCAGTCGAATTTTTTTGCAAGAAAATCGTGCAAAAAATGCTCAATGATTTTCTGACGTTTCAAGTAAAAATTTCACGATATTTTGATGTTTAAAAGCTATTTCGCGAAAATTTGGAAGAACATCTTGGTATTTGCGTATTTTGTTATTTCCTGCTATTTCGCGATTTCGTTAAATTTTGAGAAACAATTCCAGGAAATGATAAAAAAAATTCAAAATTAAATCAATCTTAAGTTGTAACTAAGTTATTCACAAATTAATTAATCATAATCACATTCATTAATCATCAGTCCGGTCAGGCGCGGAAATAGGGGGGCATGCCTCTCCCCTAAGAAAGCTTGCCCCCCCCTATAGGAGGGCGCAAGGAGTTCACCCTGAGTTCATGAGTTCCAGGAAAAGGGAAAGGGGTTCTATTAAGTATTTTAAGATATTTTCATTATCAGTTCTGCCACTTATTATGATATTGCAAAAATGACCTGTATTCAAGCCAATATCATAACAAAACTCTGACTTAAATTTTGTATTAATGCGAAATTGCGTGCAAAAAATAATTTATTTCGAATGAATGCGGAATTTTGTGCAAAACTGGTTTCGCATTGATACGAAAATGATGCAGAATTTCTTGCAAAAAAAGTCTTATTGTGCAAAACCACCCAACTGTTGCGCAAGAGAATTGAATTTCGTGGAAACCTTATAAAAGAATTACAGAGATCGATTAATATGCAATACTTTCCACAGCATGTTCTATTGTGTACAAGTACTGTACACGACCAATCAGGAAACATCTGTCTTCAGGGATATTTAAGGATCCTTTGAATTGGAAATGCAAAATCTATAAAAATAGACAAAATTTATAAACGATATGTTTAACCCTATCTCTGCTGGGGTACTTGAAAACCAGGATATGCTGGGGGGGGTCAATTTGACCCCCCCCTCTAAATCCCATGTTTGATGTACAAATATGACAAATGATACATCTTTGGAAAGCTCTTGTGCACTACTTTTAGAATCCGCAAAAAATTTTCAAATTTGCAAAAATTGAATTTTTATCGTAAAATCCAGTTATATAGTAAAAATGTTTGCAAAAAAAAATTTGTCCAAAAAATGAAAAAATATACATTTTTGAAAAGCCCTTGACCATGCCATTTCAAATATGCAAAAATATTTGCAAAATTTTAAATAACCTGATTTTTAATCAAGAAAAACTAAAAATGTGCAAATTTCCTTTGACAGGTTGTTTGCAAAAAATGTGCAATTTTTTTCGCAAAACTTGTGCAATTCGTTTCCTGATGTCAAAGGCTTTCCAAAAAGCTAAATTTTATCAAAATCTGACAAGTGGATGTGGGTCAAAACAAAGATTTAGTTTGCTACAGGAAAAATCAGTCATTCAGGCAGTGTGCCTGAGGACTCAGGCAGTTAGTATTAAAGCCCGGTTTTAAGCCTAAAGGGAGGGCTTTGGGTATTTAGGAAAAGTCAAAAATTTCAACAGCCTTAGACCAATACTTTTTGAGTTATGTAAAAAAAACTACAGGGGGGGGGGTAAATTGACCCCCCCCCCCCAGCAGGAATAGGGTTAATGTTTAAAAGTATAGTATTTCTTTATAAACCCCAGAATACAACAAATGGCCGTGAGATGTCAGTCAAAAAACATTACATGAAACAGTACCCCATGGCGTGCCGGGACACTATAGGCCTGCTCAGCCTATCCTGGTGGAGTGTATGAGCAGTCTGTGGTTTGTGCGCTGTGTACGGACAGTCCCAACTCAATACAGTGCAGCGTCCAATGGCATTTTCAGCATGGAGGGTCACTTAAAATAACGCTTACAGTCCCTTTAAACTGAAGAGAGTTTTCTTGCATAACACATGCATTTGGTTGAAGAGAATTGTGAAAGGAAAGTTGTGTTGTCATCTTTATCCTAAACCAACTTTGCTTTAGTTCCTCTTTCATCAATCCCACATCTGCTTTTTCAACAAAGTCTGTCCGTGGTGGAAGTTTGGAATCTTCAACTTTAATTCAAATTAAAATATATAACTTGGTTTCAAGAAGAGACTGAGAGGACAGGAGAAGATATCAGAAGAGGAAATAGTTTGAATGAATCTCAAGTTAACAATGAATGCAATCATCTGATAAAGCCCCTTCCCCCGTTTCTGTAACCCTCTTCTCCCCCCCTTCTCCCCCCTCAAAATTGTTCTGCACTCTTTGCGGATATTTTAATAGGATTTCAATTTTCTCTGTTTAAAAGTTACTTTTACATATAGGGTTTCCAGTCAAATGAGAAAAATCCATAGAGAATAGAATATATAGAGAGGAATTTACTAGAAAAAAGTGTAAAACGGCCATTTTGTTGTACTTTTTCCATACTGCAGGTTTACTTCACATAGTTGTGCTATATAACCTTTTGGGCCCTGGAACATCATTTCACAATTCTCTGATAGCCTGTCATGCACACGTGGATAAAAATCAATCTAATTTTTTTTTTTCATTAAAAAACATATTCCTATAATTGTAGCCTGCAAGTAATCAAAGAGGGAAAGCCAATATTTTAGAAATATTCAAGACATCAACATATGGTTCAACTTTTTTTCCATCAAAATTGATGATGGAGATAAACTTAATATTATAAATTCATTTTACACAGTTGGACCCATAAAACTCTGGAAGAAAAGGTCAAAATTTAAATATGTTTCAAGTTTAATGGGTTAGTTAAACTTGTAGCTTGAGTCTAAACACAGTTAAACAAACTGTTATACTTTGTGTACCCATAAAGATCGACGACTTTTTAATTCACAAGANATGTGTACGTAGCTTTATCACAACTTCAGGTATATTTCACCAGATGATCCTTATATCCAACATATGATCAAATAGAGCTGTACGTAGCTTTATCACAACTTCAGGTATATTTCTCCAGATGATCCTTATATCCAACATATGATCAAATATATGTGTACGTAGCTTTATCACAACTTCAGGTATATTTCACCAGATGATCCTTATATCCTACATATGATCAAATATATGTGTACGTAGCTTTATCACAACTTCAGGTATATTTCACCAGATGATCCTTATATCCAACATATGATCAAATTGATTTTCAGACACTATTTAATATCAATAGTACACAAAAGTCAGCAAAATTTCTAATACATCGTCTTTATCATTAGCAAAGTCTTTGGTCAACTGTAAATCCTCTGTGTAAATGTTATATCTCTGTGCTCTGTAAAATATTTAATTTATAATATTTATGTGTAAATTCTATGCGTAAAGGTTATATCCCTGTGTATAATATTAACTTTATAATAAATATGTGTAATTTATTTGTAAATTGCATATCCATGTATAATATTTACTTAATTTCATTTACACGAAAATGTAATTTCTTTACATGGCATTGTTCTTTATTACATTACACAAATTTCTGTTACATTGTTTGGGTGTTTATTACATTACCTTTGTGTTTTATTTTATGGGGTTTTATCATATTACGTGGTGCATATGAGTCTGTATTACTTTACTTGAGTCTTTATTACCTGACATGTAGCAAAAATCGTGGAAACATGATATATTGTAAAACCTGTAGTACGTTGTACATTATTGATTTAATGTTTAAGACATAATGATATTATTCATTGAAACTGCATTTCAGTTGAATACTTAACATGATTAGCTTAAATCATGTGACATACTTAAATTCTGCTATAAAACATGTGCGGAGATAGCTTAACTAAGTTATATCTATTCTCTCCAATCCTTTTAAATATGTATATTAAACTTTAACTTTGCCATAAATATGTAATACAATGGTCTTAATCATGTGATAAAGATATCATCATAGGAATTGTAATTACGCCAATTCCTTGTAACTTTGTGACATAAGATATTTAATAAAGTTAGTTGATTGAGACTCTGCTTTGATTATGGTATTAGAAGTAATTTGGTTTTCGTTGTAACATTTGAGTGGAGATCATACATTGAGTATTGGTAATGATCTATTAACAAGATCGCGCCCTGTATAGTGGCATTGATTAGTCACTTGATTGTCGTGTGGATTGTGTTATAGTTAGAACTGATCAATTGATTGCTATTGTCTGTATTGACATTGATAGCTAACAAGATTAAGATTGAGCCCTGTGTAGTGGCGTTGATTAGTCATGGGATTGTATCCGATTGGATCTTATCCTGTTTGAGTCATTGACCAATTGATTGCTAATGTCTGTATTGACAACGATAGCTAATTAGATTATGCCCTGTGTAGTGGCGTTGATAGTTCATGGGATTTGGGATCATTATATATAGTTTGTTTGAAAGCTACGCTTGTGTCCGTGTGTGACATTTAGAGACAGGGATACAGTCCTGGTTGAGTTTAAATAGCGGATGGATTGTACCTGGATAGATACGTTCGAGAACTTGTTATGGAGTAGGTGTTTTCTACAGACATTACATTCTATTTTTATTACATGATATGGGTCTTAATTGCAATAAAATCAATAATATGATTAATAAAATCTTGTTCAGAATGTTTACATTTAAAAGATTGTTTAAAAAAGGAATTGTTTAGAATAGATTTTTTTTGATAGTTGAATATGTATAAAGTAAATAATTATATTTCATTAAATGAATTAGTTGATGAATTGAAAATGGTAGTTAAATCATTATATATTTATTTAACTAATGGATTCAGGCAATCCAAACTTTAAACCTTACTTCACTGGTAAAATATTATGAAAACTTTATATTCAGGGCGTTGTCAAAAAAAAATAATGAATTTAGAAATATCTTTTAAATTTATTTTTCTAAACAATAAACTTGCTTATTTTAGAAAGTATTTGCCTTTGCTATCGAGTTTATTGCACAAAGAAATGACGTACAAAGAATTGCAAGTTTACAGAATATCATGTGCAATTACCCGCTTTTTGCTACATCTATATATATATGATTCAAACCAGCAAACAGCTGGAAGCTTGTATGTACTGTAGAAATACCAAAGCTTCTATACACCACAAATTGTTACTATTTACCCTTCCCAACAAAATGGGAAACTATTTAATTCTAAAATAAATCTGTTTTTGTTGTTGACCAACAGTTAATAAAACTGTTCCTTTATAAAGGAATAAACTCTTGCTTCAAACTTTTCTAAAAACAGGGTTACCAACAAATAATGAGACTGTAAAGACGACCTGAAGTTCTTAGAACATGACAATTTAATGATTGAATTCCATCTTCTAGTAAAAACCAAGGAGTTTGAAATAGAAAGGAGATACAGCTTACGCGGCCCGCCTTATCAAATGATTATTATACATGCTTTGCAGACGGTACTCCATCTGTATAAGAAATATTCAGAATAGGTTAAATTGTATACGCGGTAATTGTATATCAGACAAATATTTCGTATTCAAATGAAGGACCGTCTGCAAAGCATGTATAATCATATGGTAGCGCGGGCCGCGTCAGTTGTATCTCCCTTCTATTTCATACTCCTTGGTATAAACTTTTCATACCTTTTTTGATGATTGGGCCAAGAAAACAGCAATGTTTTACAGCAAAGCCCGAAATTTAAAAGAGTATCGTTGAACTAAACTCCCGAGTTTCCTTTTTGGGGTCTTAACATTTGTGTAGATTTTGATTTAAGAGATTCGAAAAAAATGGAGAATATAAATCAAGTGAAAAAAATGATATTTTATTACAAAAATATTGATATTCATAAAACTGCCTAACCCCATTTGTGAAACCCGGGTTTTAAAACTGGTTTTCATGACGATACCCTGTCTTAAGTTTTGGGCTCAGGGAACCATTAAATATTAGATTAGAAAGTTCACAGTACAAAGTCTGTACAGTTGTCTCATACCTTGGTAACCCTGTATCTTTGGATCTCGATGCCACAGATTTGTGATATTTAAAACTATACTCATAGCTAGATCTTTTAGCTTAGTTAAAGTTTGACATATTTTTAGAAAGGTTTCCGACGTAAGTGAATTTTACTTGCGCGTAATTGCATGCCATGCCATCAGGGCTGGGCACGATCCAACTTTTTCAACCCGATTCATTAACGGTTAGTTCCAACCATTTTAAAAATAAAATCTCAGGTAGCCGTTAGTCATGTAAGTCATGTTAGTCATGCTACAAGGATGGTAGAGAGAGCAGGCCGGTATTGTGTATATGTTGTGGTGTTGTTGTGTATATGTATATGATGTTGTTGTGTATATATATATATATAATGTTATTGTTGTGTATATGCTGTGATGTTGTTGTTGTGTATATGTATATGATGATGTTGTGTAGTTAGATGCATGTTAGATGCATGTTAGAAGGATGGGAAGGAGGATGAGGCCGGTATACTGTATATGCTGTGATATTGTTGTGTATACGTATATGTTGTTGTGTGGTTAGATGCATGTTAGAAGGATGGGAAGGAGGATGAGGCCGGTATACTGTATATGCTGTGATGTTGTTGTTGTGTATATGTATATGATGATGTTGTGAGGTTATATGCATGTTAGAAGGATGGGAAGGAGGATGAGGCCGGTATACTGTATATGCTGTGATGTTGTTGTTGTGTATATGTATATGATGATGTTGTGTGGTTAGATGTATTGTTTATTTGTGGATTCTCTTCAACCATATCTACAATATTTTTTTTAATTTAGAAATAATCGGGAAATTATTATTATACACTTTTGAAGCTAAAAAACATCCATATTATTGATCAGATTAAGGTTTCAAGGATACTGTAGTGAGAATCGGACTATCTCCATTTTTAAATGGAGGATCAATTAAAATTACAATTTAAATATAGATATTTTTTTCCATCTAAAGATTGAGAGTTTTCATACGCGGAATTTGATGAAGATCAATGATTACATTTTGCTCAATTTTACTGAAACGCTTCGCACCCTTCAAGCGCTTCGCACCCTTCTTTCTAGGCTGTTAGGGCGCTTCGCGCCCATCTTCTATTTAAATTGTGAACATGTTCTTTTTGTTTACATTTTAAAACAAAGAAGTAAAAAATTTTGCGGATTTAAAAAAAAAAATTCGCGGATTTTCAAGAATTTAAATTTTTTATAAAATTAAAAACCTTAAAAACACATTTTTAAAAATTTTTATCATTCATTTACCTTCCCTGTGGTCACGTGATGTCCCACAAAAAATTTGGGCCCGATACAAACAAACAGACAAGCCAAATTTATATATAGATTCTAAAAATAAATAAAACTTTAAAACCTAAAGCATTCAGCATACACGTTTTTATGATTTGATTATGACCTCCATTGTTCTTATGGAAATAGTAAATTTTTCATGAAATAAAACTTTAAAAATATGAGTTACAAACATATAAAAATAATGTATTTAAGTAATATTTTGTTGTTAAAAGATTGTTTTCTTTTCATTTTTCTTAAACTCATAATTTCGTTTTTTTCCCCAGTTTTTTTATTTCATTTCATTGAATAATCCATTTTTATAAAACATATTCTAAATGCAAAGGTTTACTTTGCAATTTTAAATTTTGCAACCTTTCAAACCAATAAAGACAGGCTTAGCAATGCACTTTGTTCTTTCTAAAAACTGAAATTGGAAAATTACGTTTTATACAAAATATGGTTGATTTAAATATTCTGTTTACTCTTAACTAGAGTTGGGGCCATGCAATAGAAAATTACAGTAAAAAAAATAAACAGCACTTCAAATTTCTTGGCCCAATTATTGACCTTTAAATAATTGTATAGAAAGTTGAGAAAAATAAAAAAAAATATAGACAAAATCTTTATTAAAATAATGGGTATGGATAATACACAGTGGTAGGCGATTATATCATTACACTGAACACGACTATTTTAATCAAGATTGATTGTTTACAAGCTTTTTTCGAATTAGAAGTTTACAAGTAATACAAAAGAAGCTTTGTTAATTGACAGCTTCTACTCGTTTTCATTGTATTGATATAATCGCAAACCACTGAAAGAAATTTTGTCGGTGACCTTAACTTAAGAGACATATGAAACAAGAAAAATAGTTTAAAATACCTTTCTAAATAAAAAGAATGTAGTTATAGTGTAATAAATGCATTTTTATGTTCTTTTCTGTATCCAACAACCCTCAGTCGTTCTACAGTTTATTACTCAATGAAAAATAAATGTATTCCGAACTGATATTTTCTTGGAAAACCTTGGATATATTCTACTTTTAACAAGACTTAATCTTGAACTTTACTGTTTGAATGGCTTAATTATATTCTCCTTTAAACACGACTTAATCTTGAACTTTACTGTTTGAATGGCTTAATTATATTCTCCTTTAAACAAGACTTAATCTTGAACTTTACTATTTGAAATATTCTCCTTTAAACACGACTTAATCTTGAACTTTACTGTTTGAATGGCTTAATTATATTCTCCTTTAAACAAGACTTAATCTTGAACTTTACTATTTGAATGGCTTAATTATATTCTTCTTTAAACAAGACTTAATCTTGAACTTTACTGTTTGAATGGCTTAAATATGTTGTCCTTAAAACACGACTTAATCTTTAACTTAACTGTTTGACTGGCTTAAATATATTCTCCTTTAAACAAGACTTAATCTTGAACTTAACCGTTTGAATGGCTTAATGATATTCTCCTTTAAACACGACTTAATCTTGAACTTTACTGTTTGAATGGCTCAAATATGTTCTACTTTAAACAAGACGTAATCTTTAACTTAACTCTTTGAATGAATTAAATATATTCTCCTTTAAACAAGACGTAATCTTTAACTTTACTATTTGAATGAATAAAATATATTCTCCTTTAAACAAGACTTAATCTTTAACTTAACTGTTTGAATGAATTAAATATATTCTCCTTTAAACAAGACGTAATCTTGAACTTTACTGTTTGAATGGCTTAAATATGTTCTCCTTTAAACAAGACTTAATCTTTAACTTAACTGTTTGAATGAATTAAATATATTCTCCTTTAAACAAGACGTAATCTTGAACTTTACTGTTTGAATGGCTTAAATATGTTGTCCTTTAAACAAGACTTAATCTTGAACTTTTATTGTTTGAATGGCTTAAATATATTCTCCTTAAAACAAGTCTTAATCTTGAACTTTACTGTGTGAATAGATAATTTGTGTCCTGTAATCTGTATTCTGTAATCTGGATCCTGCATCCTGCATTTTGTAATTTGTGTCCTGTAATCTGTATCCGGCATCCTGTATCCTGTAATCTGTATCCTGCATCCTGCATCTTGTAATCTGGATCCTGCATCCTGTATCTTGTAATCTTTGTCATGTTATCTGCACCTGCAAGGCTGTATCCTGTTGTAGACTGTAATCTGTTTCCTGTATCTTGTAATCTTTGTCCTATAATCTAGATCTTGCATTCTGTATCTTGTAATCTTTGTCCTGCAGTTATCCGTATCCTGTAATCTGGATCCTACATCCCGTATCCTGTATTCTGTACCCTGTATCTTGTAATCTTTGTCCTGCAGTTATCCGTATCCTGTAATCTGGATCCAGCATCCTGTATCCTGTATTCTGTATCCTGTATCTTGTAATCTTTGTCCTGCAGTTATCCGTATCCTGTAATCTGGATCCTGCATCCCGTATCTTGTATTCTGTATCCTGTATCTTGTAATCTTTGTCCTGATGTTATCTGTATCCTGTGTCCAATATCCAGTATTTTGTAATCTGTTTCTTGTAATCAGTGCCCTGTATTCTGTATTCTGTATCAAATGAGATTATTGATTCTGTTACTGCTAAATAAATGCAATGCAATTTTCACAATATGATTCTTAGGTTCTTCTTTCCCCTTCCCTTTCGCTCTCTCCCTATCACTTCCCTCCCTTCCCCTTCCCATTCTACCTTATCTTCCCCAGCCCTTCCCCTTCCCTTTCCTTGCCTCCCCCGTTCACTTCCTTCCTTTTCCTTCCCTGCCATAGATAAATAAATAAACATAGATTGCTTATGTACGCAAAATCACCAAGAATTGTACAGTCCGCGAACTAGGGGTTAAAGTGTACTTCAATGATAAGCGGGGTGGTTTGGTGTTTTAATGGATTTCATAATAGTGTGTAAAATAACTCCGGGAATGGAACTATTTGAACAACAATATTTCACTGAGCAATATATCATATTGACGAGAACTGAAGAAGGACATGAGAAGGACTAANTTGTATCGGCTAAGCCACGAAGGGAGGGGAGGGGGGAGAGGGGGTCACATTTTAACTGAAACTAAATTTATTTTAACGAAATTAAAATAAATCTTTTTAATGAATTCTTTATATTTACATTTGATTTTTACCATATTTTTGAAATATTATAATATTAATTTAAAAATTCCTTTTTCTTTAAAACGTTGATATATCATTGTTACGAGATTACTATTATTTAATTGTTTATATTATTTATAATACTGTAAATCGTGATTTATGAATACCAGAATTGAGAATTAAAAGTTGTCATGTTATGAGTTGATATAAACTGATTTGCAAATGTTGGTTTTATAGCTGTTGTAAAATACATTTAATTCATGGAATTGTGAGTAAACGAAAAAGAAGTTTTTCAATTGAAAGGTTTATGAATGACAAAAAAGGAATGTTATTAAAATTTCTACCTTTACAACAATTAGAAGAGAAGAAGTCTTTGATAACAAATTCCTAAATTTTCATTTAATGACAAATTATAATACTCATAATATGCCTAAGAAGATAGAGGGACTGAGTTTTCAATTGTTGTGTAACGATCTAGATCGATAAACTTTGTAACTACTTGTCTCAAACTCTAATTCCGTAGTCAATCTTGACTGTACTATTAGCTAAACAGCCACTATATAAAACTAACAGCCTACCCAGGCTAATTCCGTCCGTACTGAACAACGATTGATATTGAACTAATTTATTGATAACAGGTAAATAGGTAGACCAGTCGGGCCGGTCAGAGTACTAAACTAAAATCATAGATAAGATAGATAGACGAACTTTACAGCTGCTCCTACAGGTGTTCCAAGATGGATTTGTACAGCAAAGAAAACAAATGAGATAAATAGAATTTATATTCTTTTAAGTCTTTCAAGACATAAAAAAACGATATCAAAATTATTGTAAATCTCAAATAGATTATCAAGTACAATAGGTGGCAACATAGAAATGAACCAATTATACATGACATCACAAGTGTCAAATATAACAAGGAGGACAACATTTTCTCCCATTAGTTGACATGTTTTCCAAGATTAAATGCAAAAAGTGTAAAAAAAAGAAAATAAAGAACACAAAATTTCACTTATTTCACTGAAAGATAAGCACTTTAATATCACTATTATTAATAATTTTGTCAGACACATACAACTGTTGACACTTGTGACGTAATAATACAGCTGTACTGAGAGTGTACAAATTCTACGTTGCCATCTACAGGGTGTCCCAAAAAACATGGGAATTCAGTGACGAATTCGATATCGTGTTTGTTGCTAACCCGGTTTCGTGGCCAGGTTTGGTTTGGGATACCCGGTAAATTTCTTTTAAGTTTTGCCCTCAGGAACCGCCATATCTCATACGTCAAATATGTACTGCAGTGGGAGGAGATCAAAACAAAGAATTCAGGGGCAACGCATTATTTTTGAGGGAAAAGGGTCTAAGGGGTTGAATAAGAATAAATTGTGCTATTGTCTTTTCCATAGTGACCAGAAAGCCAAAAATCATAATTATTCGCTCTAACTTGATATATTAACTTGTTTTTAGTGTTTGTTTACATTCCTCCCACAGTATAGTACTTAATCTGCGTTTATCTGAGTTGTGCGTTCCTGTATATAGTTCCTTGCTTGGCATAAGTTTAGGGCTCTGTATGTAGTTATTTTGGTAGCATTGAACTGTAGTTATAAAATGTTCCCTCGGTACACTGGTAATGTACAAACAAGCCCTCTTGACCTACTTACAGAACTGGTTATAAATGTAAACAGAAGTTTTATTTGAATAGTTTTAAAGTAAAGTTAAAGTAAGTTCTCAATTGCAGTGAGCATGGGGTAGTGTAGTATGTAGTGTCGTATAGTGTATATATTGGGTGTCCTTAAAAGCCTTGAGTTAACCCAGCTTTTAGAATTTTAATTTCATTTTTTTCTGAAAAACATGGCCCATGGGTGCACTCATTGCACATTACTTTAAACTAACACATAGTTTTTGGATTTATTTTCTAAATTTTGTAAATTATTAAGAGGTCACCCTGTGTCAAGTGTAGTACACCAATATACTAGAATATGTCTCTAGGGAGTAAAACAACCTATCTACCTAGAACCCCAGACACCGTTTTAGTCATGTTTACAAAAAGTTCTAACTTTTTATTTCTACATTTTCCAAGATAATGTTCAAATTTTCTACCAAACCAAGAAAAGCATATATTGGCTAAGTTGGCTAACAACTATTTTTGATTGAATAAACCTTCTGTTAGATACAAAACAAATAGTTCGTTCTAAATTAAAGAGTTTTTTTCCCCTAAAAAATGTGAATATTTTCAGCATACCTAATTTTTGCCTTCAGTGAACTATGTTTTATGCAAGTAACTGTGCCAGACGTATCTGCTAGAATTAGAATTAATGTGCAAAATGTACTCTGTTTGCATTAAAAGTTGAAACTCAGGAGGCCTGAAATGAGATATTACTTTCAATTAAAAAAATAATTTGCCATGGACCAAATTATAACTTTTCTACATTTTAAAATTTTGTACAAATATTATTGACCATATGGATTATTAAATAACTTTAACATTAGGTAAAAAATTCTAAACTTTCTGTTTTGGGTTTGAAGTGTCTTTAGATAGAACAAAACACAGAAGGTTAAATAAATTTTAATCTGACGTTAAAATAAACATTATTTCTAAAAATATCTTCTTTATAAAGCTCTTTGCAAAAAATCATTTTCTTAAACTTTGGCAACGCCAGGCACTCAAGCTTTTAGCTTAAAAAACAGCACTTGAAATGCGAAAATATGTGAGAAAAAATGTACTACAAAAATGTACTGCAAACCTAACATTGCCTCATGCATTTTCCATTCGTGGAGGGTGGGGGGTAGGGAGTGACGGGGTTCTTCTGCAGAAATATTGATGAATCTTCTAATAACTACGTTATTTCTAAACGGAAATTGGTTTTTGAAGATGATTTTTTAATTTCAATTGGGATGTAAATTAAAGTCACATATTAAGATTTTAATTGATTGATTGAGCTGTTAAAAGTTTGTATTAAGAAAACCCAACAAGATAAATAAAAAATGTATCTCTATCTCCAGTTTGTTAAACAATGCATTGTATTAAGTAGCATCATGAATTCAAAGACTAGACGTACATATACCTGCTTATAAGCTCTACCTGGATAGCCTTATAGCAGGCTTTTAGTTGTCCCGGCACACCATGCTACATTAACATAAAAGGTTTTTAACTCCATCTGACTGCCACCTTTTGCTTAAAATACCCATTCAGGGGTTAAGTTTTACAATTTTTAAAGAAATGATCTAACTTTTAATATTAAGCATAACGTTTATGAACTTAGTTTATTTTTTAAGGTTTTGTATTTTGTACCCAATGGATCCTTAAGTATCCCTGAATACAGACGTCTGTTTATTTGTATTGTATTCCGGTTGTACGCAATGAAAACTGCTGTTGAAAATATCGCATATTCTATCTGTTAATAGATCTCTATTCTCTTATCTCTGAGTAGCATCTTGAAAGAGAACTTAAGAATATTTCTTATTTGTACTGCGGCAAAACGTCCAACAGGTTGGTAGTATAGATCAACAGGTTTCCGAATATACTGCAGTACATCTCCTTCTATATCTGCAGTAGAACTCAACAAGTGGATTTACTGAACCTAATCCCTTCTTAACACATCATAAAGATATAAACCCGACTTGAATTATAAATACTTCATTTACACACAATTAGATTATTATTCTAATTCCTTTATTATCTTCTATCTGAAACTATTTAAAAAATTATAAACCTGTCAATCTTTCGCCCAGTTATAAATATAATTTTAAGTTCATTTCCCAAGAAAAAATACAAAATAAGGATTACATTTACTAAGAAATTAATAAAAACATCAATAGTGATTTATAGGCTGTTTAAGTTTTACAGTGTGTTTTTAAAAAAAAGTTTAAAATAACTATTTGTTGTTTATAAAATATATTTCGGAGGAAATAACATAATGTGAATATTCTGTAGTCGGTGTTCTAGTTGATGTTTAGGTTCATCCAACTTTTAAAAAAATGTAATTTTTTAAATTTTTTTGATTAAAATTTTTTATTGATTTTTAAATTGTGATCAAAGTTGGAAATGATTTCTAGATGTTTCAATGTTCTTTGTGTGAATTGTTTTAATATATTTATAAAAAAAAACTATAAAAAGAACAGCTGTTTTTGAACCAGAGTTTCATGAATCTAAATTCTATATATTTAGGAATGCCATAAATAATACATCAGCTTATATATATTCAGCAATAATTCTTTCAAAGCTTACATATGCTTTTCTTCAATGCTTGTTGAGAAAAAAGGATGGGGGGGGGGGGGGGGGCGGAATACAATATTAGTAAATTTAAACTTTATTTGGCTGCTGAACAATGTACTTCTGAAGAAAGCAAAATTTACTCACTAATTTCCATCTTTTAAAACTATTTATGGCTACCATGTTAGGAAATACGTCTGGTGACGCTGAATTAAAAACAATTTTGCACTTGCGATAGTAATTAAGTGATTTGTGAATTGTTAGCGGTAAATAAACAAATGTACTTGCAGTACAAAAGGAAGAATACAGGGATTTACAATCTGTGAAGGTTGAGGCGCAGTGCACTGTATTAAAAGGTAATTATATATAAGCTCTAACTCCATGCACATATTGTTACAAAATTCCGGTTAAAGAATTATTAAAATACAGAATATTACCAACAAATGATAAGACTGTAGAGACGGCTGTAAGAATTCATACATTCATGCCACAAAATGCCAGTCTTTCCGAATCAATCTTAACTACAGAAAACTCACTGTATTTCTGTCTTCTCTACCTAGAGTTTAAGCCAGTTCTATTCAACGCTAAGTTTTACATTATATTAACTATTTATTGAAACGTAAGGTTACATGTCCAATAGGGTGACCGGCGTAGGGGGTACCTCATTAGTACATATATATATTTACAAGGTTCATGAACGATAAAGTTAATTTTTTTTTTGGTTACGAAATATGAATAAATAATGATAGTGCTCGGGGATATTTATTACATTTATTAGTCCATGCAACTGTACACTTGATTCTTTCTTTGAAAAATCTTAAATAAGCCATGACAGGACTTTATGCAAGGTGTAAGACTCAATTAGACCTTGAAATCGTCATATTTAAAGAGATTGTAGGGCGTCTTTGTTAGGGTTTCATACTTTGTAAAAAACCCTGTGGGCCTGTATAATGCAGTTTTGAAAAATTCTATAGGATGTTTCTACACTCACTTGTTTGGCAGAAAAAAGTGTATTTTTATATTTTGAAATTTAGAGTATATTTATGCGATAAAAAAAACATGTAAGCCCTCTGTCATCCTTGATCTAGGTATACAGGGTACCATTATGACAAAATACAAATATAGAGTTGCTTGATAGTACAGTTTGAACAGTATTCTAGCTTAGGTACTTAGGTACTGAATACATAGATTTACAAGATATAAAAAGCATTTATTCAGGGTTGACAAAATTTGATACTTTTTAACCATAAAGTCGTAACATCGTCAAGACACTAGAATACTAATTTCATTATTATCTGGTAATAATTAATAAGTGTGAAATGTTTTTTTTTCAACACCCTTGAACTAAGTTTTAAATTCCCAGCTCCTAGATGGCCAAGCTGGGTGCTTAGTTACTAAACTGTAAATCCCCACTTTTAGGTAGTTGAACAGGGTGGTAGGGGTCTAATCTGTAAAGTTGGAAGCCATGAAGGAGGGATCTCAGTGATACTTTATATCTCTTAAGATCTAAGTTCTCCAATAAACTTCTAGAGGTTTAGTGGGTTTCAGGTCTGAGTAGAATAAATTTTAATTGTTGCCACCAGACTTAGGAGAAAGGAGAACAGACAGAATTTTATAGACACAGGATAGTTTCATAGGGGAGTCTAGGAAACAATCATCAGCATTGGAGTACTATTGCAGACCCCCCTCTCATTGGAGACCTCCATGGACCTCTTGTTGGCGACCCCCTTATTTTCGATGGAGACCCAAGATTTTCATTGGAGACCCCCAGAATTGTATGGGACACCCAAACATTTTCATTGGAGAAAATCTTGGGGGTCTCCATTGAAAATATTGCAGTCTCCAAAAAAAATCTGGGGGTCTCCAACGTAAATCCGAGGATCTCCGATAAAATTCTGGGGGTCTCAAACAAAAATATTAGGGTCTTCATTGAAAAGAGTTAGGTCTCCATTGAAATCTGGGGGGTCTCCAACGATACGTCCATGGGGGTCTACAATGAGGGGATGTCTCAAAAAGTGCTCCAATGTTGATGATCTTTTTCAAGACTCCTTCTATGGACCTAAAACAATTAAAATTCTGTAAGCTTTTTGGGATTGTCATTAGTCATTGATCATGGTGTTTGTGTCTAAAATCATTGTATTATCCCATAAATAGATTTTGATTAAACTTTCTAATTTAAATCAGTTTTTTAATATCTTAGAT
Source organism: Eurytemora carolleeae (assembly GCF_000591075.1). Taxonomy (NCBI): domain Eukaryota; kingdom Metazoa; phylum Arthropoda; class Copepoda; order Calanoida; family Temoridae; genus Eurytemora; species Eurytemora carolleeae. Next base: position 41,307 of record NW_019397040.1, on the reverse strand, counting down.
TATAGATATACTATTGATACATTTCGGATAGCCATAATCTTTTTTCTTTTATTTTAGCTTTAGATTTAAATTGTTAATAACTGGGTGAATGTAATCACTATAAAAAGATTGCAACGTATATAGCTTTATCTCCTCTTCCAAGCACGGTGTTTGGTTAAAAATTCAATGTAGGAATTCGTTTCCCATGAATTTTTGCAAAATCTAATTTTGAACTTTATCCTCATTTTCTATTTTTAATCTCGACTCACACTAGAAATTAATCATTTTCATACTATCCCCGAAATATTTTAATGTTTCACAATAATATAAACAATAAAGGATTTCAGATGCTGATTTAAAATGCCAAAAAAAGTTATTATAAAGAGAAATTCAAAGAAATAGCAATCAGGGCCGTAGTAAATTTGAATTCGAACAGGACCTGCTCAGTTTGTACCGGCCTGTCAGATAACAGCTGACCCGATCCTATGATACAGTACGTCGCCCTAACCAGACTAACATACGACATGGGTCAATCTTCTTGGCATAGTCAGACGGAGGGCTAACTATGACAACTCCCATTGCGCGTTCAGAATTTTTACAGTACCCGGCCTAATCCTAGGCCTATTTGACCGACCCCACTGGCTTAGTCCACCGCAATAGAGTCTTAGTCATAAACTCTGATTTTCTAATCCCTATATTTTAGCAACTCAATGTCGTCTTAGATTTTTCAAGGTATGAATTCTATTAGGTTTACGTAATCAGATTGTAGCAATATAAAGATTAGAAAATTTTAATTTGTGGCAAAACTTATTTCCTTTGCCTGGAAACCAAGTACATAGAAATTACGTTGTGTAAAAGGTAGAATTGAAGAATTTAAATATATGTATTGAAATTCTCTCCAGACCTCACAACATACATTTAGTGAATGGAAGACAGAGTCCTTCCTTGAATTAGGATTGCCCCATGAGCATAGATTTAGAAATAAAAAGAAGCATTACCTAACCCCGGAAGACCTGATATATAGATAAAAAAAATTGTTTACGTACAATCAATGGTATTGTATCAAAGGGACTCCTTGTCGTAGAAATTTTAAGTCATAGCTGCCTCTGATTCACAACAGTACCCTTGCATTCTTAATTGACTTGAGCTGAAAACTTTAGCCCGATTACTTAATCACAGTATCCAATGGACACACTTTTGACTTTCTTTTTAAACCGTTCTTTCTTGGATATAATAGAGAAAAATCAAAAACCGTTTTTTTTAAATTAGATAGTCCCTCCCGTTTCTGTATATTAATCTTAATTGGCGCGCAAAATTTCAAATTTATCGGCTTCAAATATGCGACTCTGATTGGTCGAATTGTATACACTTTTCAGGATACAAGTTACAAGATTAGGTTAGTCTCGATATTAAGAAAAAGAGAGGATCAAGCATTAATCTCGCGTATCTACCATTCTAAAGTTTTCAGCTCTGATCAATAATGCGGAAGTCATTTTTTTGGCTTGATAAGTGTTTAAATTTTAACAATTTCTTTATTTTTTCTTAAGCAAGAAGTTCACAAGTCACTTTTTTAAAAAAACTACAAATGAAAATAATCAGCTGTCAGAAGAAAAACATGTATATCTAGTTCAGACTTGATCAGATTAAACTTTAAAGGGTAGCTTTGTGAATGAAAAGTACAACTCTATCAATGGAGTTGGTCATTAATAATTACAGTTATAATTCCTTTAAACAAATTTTTTCCTGTTTTCATGAGCTAATGGGGCTCATTAAGGAAATGTTAAATTTCCCTCGAATTTTGCATAAACTGTTTTAATTTCTTTCTATAAAACTGTTGCAAAATATTCAAATGGGAATACAACTTGAAAACCTTGCATAGAACACATAGATCCAACATGGTGGATTTGTTTAACCCCACATACATACAATTAACTTTGCAGCATGATGTTGTAGAACCTTTGATATTTCAAACTTACTGTTTGATCTAACATAAGCCATTTTTTTTTAAATATAAAAATTAATTAATTATCACTTAAATTATCATTTCTATCAAGATTCTACCATTTCTGCATTTTGTAAAATTCGATCAGATTGTTATGAAAATAGATTATACAAATTTATTCCAAATGGTCAAGCTATCTTTTGTCATTTTCGATATTTTGAATATAATGATGGTATATTTCTGACAGTCGTGTTTAGGTTTTGGTTCTAGTGTTCTCTCTCTTTGGATTGCCTGGAATTCCACTCAGTATTCCCTGGGTGTATTCCTAGTAAATACCAATATAGACATTTTGGTTTTCTATCAGTGCTAGAAAATATACAACGGGGGGAGATAAATTTCCCTGAAAGACAAACTATCAAACTCTTTTAAATATATTCTTCAAGGGGCCAGCTGTACGCGTAATTATACAAATGCCCAATTTAACAACCTTAGAAGCTTTGTCTGTTAAAGTTTGAATTATAAATAATTATTTATTGTTTTGAAAACTGATTATTTACTATTGCGGTGTATTGTACAATAGTGGCTTGCGCATTTCTCCAGCAGGAAAACATATAGGAATTATATCAGATTTAAAAACTTCTAAACCTAGAAAAATGAAAATCCTTAAACAAAAAATCTTTCAAAGGGGTTATTTGATTCCGAGTGCTTCGGATACAGCATAACATAGTTACGATTAGAAGACCTAGGTGTAGAATTATAAAAAAAATGTTTTCCATCTTGAATGGATGACTCAGTTTTCACCGCAACATCACTTTCCTTCCAGACCATACTCACTAGGGAGGGAACACTCGGCCGCTATCAGCCTTCCAGATTTGGTATGCAGCACCGAGCCTCCACCATACCGTAAAAATTTTACGCAAAAAGGAAGATATTAAAAAAAAACCAATTTCTTAAATGAAATTGATTTGATTTAAGAAATACCTTTTTTATTGATGTAAAAAAAGGAATTAATAATTCTTTGATTTAATAGTTTTGCATTACAAGACTTATCTAAGCATAATTAGTTTTTCAAAAAAGGTATCGCATGAAACTGAAGCCCCACCCCTCCTCCTTTTAGTTTATTTGTCCTAGCAATCTCATTTTTGACACTATCACCGTGAAATTTTGTGAATTTGAAGAATATAAATTTAAAGGATTTTTAGCCCATAACTTTTTTTGTGACGAATCTACAGATCTTAAAACTATATTTTTGAAGAGCTGTTAAAAAATTGATATAGAAACACATGTCACACTTTGAAACGTCTTTAAAACAAAAAATGTTTTTTCCCTTTTTATGTCATTTTTTCTTTGCACCCTAGCACCCAAATTGTTAAAGTTTTTGGTCTAATTTTTTTCTTCAATGATGGGGGGGGGGAGTTTTCAAATCTGCAAATTTATTAAAATGTAAAAGTTTTAAATAAGAAATTTTAAACTAAGCTTAAGAAAATTCACGTGGTACTATCTACATAACTATTTATAATTGATCGGCGCTGCCCAGGTTACCCATACTTACTCCCGCCATTTACCCGCACTCGGCCTTAAATTACGACTTTAGCTATTTGTCGACCAACTCAACTTGGAACTTTTAAACCAAACTAATCACATTCCTGTGGAGCTATTGAGTTCCCCAATCAAATTGTGAGGCAAATTGGTTAAGGAGTTCATGAGTTATGATAGGAAATTCAAACATACCAACAGACAACCTAACAAAAAGAAATTGAATTTTTTCACAATCTCTGATTTTCAAATCTGCAATATCTTTCAAATTCAATGTCAAAGACTTCAGATATTTCAAACTTTAAAATCGTTTAGATTAAATAATCTAAGTTTGAAATATGAAAGGTTTACACCATCAGGTTGCACAGATATAGGGATTATCAAATTGGTGTTTGTGGCAAAGACTCAACTCCTGACTACTATACATATAGAGAAGTTAGGGGAAATACAACTTATAAATATAATATAAATTTCAAAATGTTTTTAACTAAAATATAGTGTTGAAGTGTAGATGAAGTTGAGAGGAAAAGAAACTTTATACTTTTAGAGATGTGTAATGTGCAATTATTCAAGTTTAAATGATATGTTTATTCAACATTATCCAAACATTATATTAAAAGGGGAAAAAGAAATAATAATAAGTTTTTTTTAACGCAAATCAATTAATCAATCATTAAATTATTTTTTAGAAGTAATCCTCTTTTCAAAATATCATTATTTTTAAATCTGATAACATGGATACTTCTTAATTTCGCTTGCACTATAAGTCACTTTCGGATTCATGAAAGAAAGGCAAGGAAAAAAATTGACATAATCAATATCCCCATTAGTGACGAAAAGGTCAATTTTGATCGGGTGAGGTTTTTTTTAAGTGCCTTTATTTTTAAAGTAAATGTCGTCCTGTCTTTTCTTGCGCTTTCCTTCGGGTTCCCTGTTTTCAAAACATATTTCATATTTGACGTAACTTCAAAATTGGTTTTTTTTTAAATTTTCAATTTTAAAAAACCAAAAAAAAAATGTTTTGAATTCGGTAGAAAACCAAAAGAAAACCCTGTAGTTTAGTTTTGAATCTATAAAATTGTCAATTTTTTTTGCAAGAAAAAATTTAATAACATTTTTGGAAACTTGTTTTTTTTAGATTTTCATGTTTTAAAGGTCACCCCGTACAAAAAAAAATAAGATTTAATTGAATATTGTTTTTTTCATGAGTACAATCAAGTTTTGCTATGACAAGATCCTTCTAAAACAACTTCACTAATAGTTAATGGTCTCATCACTAATGGGTTAATATAATTATTAAAAGGGCTCAGTTTGGAATCGGGCACCCTTTCGGGACAAAATTTTTTTGCATAATGATATTTTTTATACTTTATTAAAGTAGTCTAATGATGGGCACATTTGACTTTTTTCATTTCGTTCGTTTAGTAAAATCGTTCATATGATCGTTTTTAAGTAGTTTCATAAAAAATCATTTTTTCCAGTAAAATATAATCATTGTTTTCCAAATCTTTAAAAAAAATTCTTTCGAATAATTTTAAATCGTTTGTTTTTAAAAAACGATAAATTTTTCACTTTTCTGTAAGAACCATTTCGTTTGTCCATCGTTCTTTTTCTCTCTAAACGACACAATTTTTCACGAACAATTTCTCAAACAAAACAAAACAGAAAAGCCCATCTCTAGTCTAATGTTTGAATTCCTTGAATACCTGTGATGCTTGAGTTGAAGAAGGAAACTTTGCAATACGAATTAAAGCAGTGTTTGTGCCAAGTTCCAAGCAAATTCAGAATATTCAATCTATCTTGTAGGTACAATACAATGTATATACTATATATACATATATATGTTTATGCAAATACGAACCAAGTACAGTGACATTATGCATAATTACAGAGGTATACATATATATACTTTACACTATACAGCCAGATTTAATTTAATTAATCAAATTCTAATAAACAATTAATTATTAATTATGAAATTGCTAAAATGAAATTAGTTATATTTATATATCATAGAAAGATTCTTACGCTTAAAATTGATAGATTGTCTAATTTAAAAAAAAATAAACTTCTATGCCGATTAGAGTTTTTAGTTTTAAATTAGATTTTCTAGAGAAGACTTATTTATGATTAACGTTTTTTTTTAATCTTTGAGATGCGATGTAATCTAAATTATCCTTTGTGAGCTACTATGTGTGCTTTTATATTGTAATGATGTTGTGATTTTGTTGATCTTTTACGATCAGCGGTTCAAGGGATCTTAAGATCGCTGCGATCATAGTTATCTAGGGGTAATTAGATTTTCTAGAAAAGACTTATTTATGATTAACGTTTTTTTTAATCTTTGAGATGCGATGTAACCTAAATTATCCTTTGTTATCAAATTTATTCTCGCAGAATATTTGATAATTGAGTTGTTGTCTTGAATTTTTAGCATATACAAAAATATATGAGAATAAAAAAATTAATATTTTCAACATTTTGTGTATCTTTTGTTCTTATTAAAGGACCTCTCCTGTCTTGAATGCATTTTATGAAATAAAATTTTTTTTAAATATTTCGTCAAAATTTCTGAAAAAAAAGTTCTAGTTTTATTAAGAAATTTTTTCGACATTCTTTCATTTAATCCTGTGACTAAGCATCCAATTTCCTCTGACACAAACCTAATATTATCCTGGGATGCATAAACAGAAGAATTAGGGGGAAATATACCCCCCCCCCCCCCCCCCAACACTGCAAACTTTTTTAACATGATATTTATGTCGACAATATGGCACAATACTTTTTATGAATTCCAAACATGTGATCCCTCTCGTCATTTTCATACACATGAAATAATCTTTACTCAACAAATATTTGATGGCCTTCAAATGTCCATCCCCTAGTCTGTCTTGACCTAGCCGCGCCGCTTGGCCCAGTTATTGTCTCAACCCTTTAAAGGCTGGGGGGTCTGAATCTATGTATAGCCTGGGCACCTTAAGAAAAGGCCTTAAAGAATAGGTATAGGGTTTAAATGCAAGTTCATAGCCCATTTTTTTCATGGCCAGCTCAAAGAAAAAAAAATAGACCGATAACTTTAATAGTGCTAGGAAGGGTGAAAAAAAATGCCTAAAAAAGCGTCAAAAAAATGAAAAAAAAATATTTTTGTTTTGTTTTAAACAATGTGACACATTTCTATAATTATTTTTTAAGTACTTTTTAGTTTTTAGTTCTGTAGCCATAGTCACAAAAAATTATGGGCTATTTTAGTTTTTTTTTCAGTGGCCGGACNGGACAAAAAAAAACTACTACGCCCCCCCTCCCCAGCCTGCTTAGGGTTAACCCAACCTAACCAAATAAGGGAAGGTAATCTGCTGTCAAGAAGTATTCTTAATTTAGTGAGGTACTGTTTTAAATATACTTATTCATCGTTAGAGATGGGCTTTCTTTTTTGGAACGAAAATCTTTTTTTTGAACGAACAAATATTTTTTGTTTAAAGTTGCGTTGTTCATAAAGAAAACGAACTATGGACGAACGAAATGGTTCGTTCACAAAAATAAAACATCTCGTTTTTAAAAACAAAAGAAAAAAAAATGATGATTTTAAATCATTCTGATGATATTTTTTTTTACTGAATGAACGAATTTTCCTAAAGATATAGAAAAAACTATCGATTTTTATTTAACAAAAAATTTTTGGAACAAGCTTTTAAAAGCCGATAGATTTTAACTTAACAAACAATTTTTTAGAACAAAATTTGAAAATACTATCTTTTTTTCTGAACGAACAATTTTATTGAACGAGCAATTCTGCTGAACAAGTGAAGATGGTTCAATGAGAAAACTAAGGAAATAGAAGGAAAATAGATGAGAATTTTAAGATCAAACAAAATCAATTTTTTTGAACGATTGAAAAAAAGAACAATATGAAAAAAAGTCTAACATGCCCATCTTTACTCATCGTAGCACACCAATTAGCTGAGAGCATGCACTTTCTTGCCAGTGATATGCAGATTAGCGTCAGACCCTCTCAGGCAAGGAGAATTGAATACAAGGAGGGGGGAATAGGGTTTCCGTACACTTTGCTTTGACTTTTTTGGACTGCTGGAGAACTAGTTTTTGCGTAACAACAATAATAAAGGCAGCCGATCTAATGTAAACAAACATGATTTAGTATACTGTGAATCTTCATCTAACGCCAGAGATGCACCAAATGTGTTTATCATTTGTGTTATTGTTTACAATCTTTATTATTGTTGTTACGCAAAAACTAGTTCTCCAGCAGTCCAAGAACGTCACAGCAAAGTGTACGGAAACCCTATTGCCCCCTCCTTGCATTCAATTCTCCTTGCTCTCAGGTATTTCCGGAGCTACTCTGCATATCACTGGTGAGAATGTGCATGCTCTCATCTAACTGGGCCTGCTACGAAGAGTAAATGTACAGGGTGTCCCACGAAACATGAAAGTTGGTTAATAGTTTAAAATGTCTTCTTCCATAATTTTTTTATGTTGCTTGATACCTAAAAAGAATAATAGAGATATTATATGCCCGTCATATTATAGTCAAATTAATTTCAAAGTAAATTATAATTGAGTAACAGATTTTTAACGAAATAAACTGCAAAAAGTCTTTAATATCTTATACTGTATATGGAAGAAGACATTTAAAAGTATTTACCAACTGTCATGTTTCGTGGGACACCCTGTATTTATAACAATGTAGGGGGTCGAGAAACACTATTTTAGGATTGAGCTATTTAAAAAAATGTTTTAATATTTGCAACCCTGATAAACCGATTGATATAATTTTTTTTCACTTTTGTTTCCCAAAACATTCGCCCTGAGCTGGGAACTTTAGAATGGATAACCTTGAATCCCAACTACTTAATCCGAATATCCACTGCGGAAACTTTTAATTTTAGTCCTTAAGCCACTCTTTTCCTCTCTCATTGGAATTCCGTTTATTATTTTCTCCATTGAGAGTGGAGGAATATAGTTCGTAAATTGTATTGACCAATGACAGCCTTGAAAATAAATTCTTTCCCATGAGAGAAATCCGAATTTTCTAACAAATTTGTTGTCGGCCATTTTGTAAAATTAATCGGTGAAGAAAAATATTTAATAACAGGTTTGAGATTCTTTTGTAACCAATTTTAACTAATGTTTCAATAAATAAATGGGTGAGAAATTAAGTGAGGGCCCTTTCAGTCAAGAAAACGAACCAATCTGGCGTTCCTAGAATCAATTTTGTTGATCTAAATATTTAATCTCAAGACTAACATAATCTCGAGATTATGTTAGTCTTGAGATTAGCAAAAACAAAGGATTAAGCATTATTCCTGATATCCACCATTCTACAGTTCCCAGCTCTGATCTGATTTTACTTTTTCAATATTTAACCGTATTTTTTTTGCTCAAATGCATACGAATCCCTTGTAAAAAGAAAATTAGTTTACTGTTTTTTAATCCAAACTTTGAAAGAAAGAAAATGAAACCTAAGATAAGATGATGGAGGAATCCCAAGAGATCTCCGGGGATTGGATTAGTTTTAACTTCTAAATGAACAGGAAGTTTCTTTTATAACATCGTCTATACCAAATAGATTCTACAGTATGATAGATGGCAATTTAGAATTTGTACACTCTCTGAACAATGGCATTTTGACGTCACAAGTGTCAATGAAGTTTTTGTGTCCGAAAAATTATCAATAATAGTGGTGATTTTAGAATAAATTGCTTATCATACTGTAAAATAAATATGTGTTCTTTATTTTCTGTTTTTTTCACTTTTTTATTGAATCTTGGAAAACATGTTTTCCTTGTTATATTTGACACTTGTGACGTCATTTAAAATTGGTTGAATTCTGTTTTGCCATCTATTGTACTTGATAATCTATTTGTTCTATACTTTCAGTCGATTTGAAAAGTTTGAAATTTGGCCGTTTATTTAGTTGGTGTAGTAGTATCTGCAGAAAAATGTCATAATTTAAAATCCAAAATATTTGTTTTGTTTTGTTTTACCCCACCAAGCTCTGAACTTTTATGTGAATATCGTTAATCTTGAACGCGTGATATCACTTTTGAATTGAGGATCAGTGATCAATAAAAGTTATCCCAGCAGGGTGTGACCATATGTAATAGATGTAGATCAATAGTTGAATGCCGAGGTCTGACTACCATAAGACAATAAGTATACACAATATTATCTAGGTCATTAAATCAAGCACATTTTTAATTGCTTTTAAGTTTCTATATAAGTGTGTTGAATTTTCCAAGGTGCACAAGAAAAATTGGGTGGTAATGTTTTGCTATTTTTCCCTTTCGCTTTAAAGGCTAAAAAGCTTGCCTGCAAAAAACAATTACTTTTTTTATAATTTTGTTAATTTAAGTTTAGTTTGGTTGAAAACCTGTTCTAAATGTTCTAAATTGTATTTGTATTCTCAGTAAAGAGTTGACATTTACAAACTTTTATTTGTTTAATTCTTAGAAAACTTATCTCAGTTTGGAAGACTTTTCTAAGCTTGGAGAACTAAGGTTGAGCATGGATGACTAAATGAGCTTGGATGACAATCTGAGTTTGGATGACTTAATGAGCTTGGATGACTTAATGAGCTTGGAGGACTAACTAAGCTTAGAGAATTAACTGACCTTGGAAGACTAACTAAGCTTGTATAACTAGATTTAGATTGTAGGACTAGATTATAATGGTAGGACTACATTGAGACTGTAGGACTAGATTAAGTTTGTAAGACTAAGCTAAAGGGACTAGACTAAACTTAAAGAACAAAACTAAGCTTGTAGGACTAGACTAAGCTTAAAGGACTTTACTAAGCTTGTAGAACTAGACTAATCTTGTAGGACTAGACTAAGCTTAAAGGCCAAGACTAAGCTTGGAGGACTAAACTAAGCTATACTGGGCTAGGAACTTTATACTGGGCTAGGAACTCTATACTGGGCTAGGAACTCTATATGCTAGCTAGGAACTCTATACTCTAGCTAGGAACTCTGCTCTAGTTAGGAACTATATACTGGGGTAGGAACTCTATACTGAGCTAGAAACTCTATAGGCTAGCTAGGAACTCTATACTATAGCTAGGAACTCTGCTCTAGTTAGGAACTCTATACATGGGCTAGACACTCTATACTCTAGTTAGAAACTCTGCTCTAGTTAGGAACAATATACTGCAACTGGGCTAAAAACTCTATACGTTAGCTAAGAACTCTATACTGGGCTAGAAACTCTATACACTAGCTAAGAATTCTTTACTCTAGCTTGGAACTCTGCTCTAGTTAGGAACTATTTTCTGGGCTAGAAACTCTATACACTAGCTAGGAACTCTTTACTCTAGCTTGGAACTCTGCTCTAGTTAGGAACTATATTCTGGGCTAGGAACTCTATACACTAGCTAGGAACTCTTTACTCTAGCTTGGAACTCTGCTCTAGTTAGGAACTATATTCTGGGCTAGGTACTCTATACACTAGCTAGGAACTCTATACTGGGCTAGGAACTCTATACACTAGCTAGGAAGTCTAAACACTAGCTAGAAACTCTGCTCTAGTAAGGAACTATATTCTTGGCTAGGAACTATATTCTGGACTAGGAACTCTATACACTAGCTAGGAACTCTATACTGGGCTAGGAACTCTATGCATGAGCTAAAAACTCTATACACTAGCTAGGAACTCTATACACTAGCTAGGAATTCTATACACTAGCTAGGAACTCTTTACTGGGTTAGGAACTCTATGCATGGGCTAGGAACTCTATACACTAGCTAGGAATTCTATACACTAGCTAGGAAATCTATACACTAGCTAGGTACTCTATACACTAGCTAGGAACTCTATACACTAGCTAGGAACTCTAAGGAGGTGATGAGGGGTTAATATTTAAAGTAACTTATCTAGAGTCTTGTAGACGCGGATGCAAGAGAGGAAGTGAACTAAAGAGCAAAAAACCGAAATATTGACAAAAAATTTACAACAACAAAATAATTTATCATTTGATAACTGTGCGGTCACTGGGAGATGACAGAGCACAAAATTGTATTAGAAGCATTAACAAAGAATGGCAATATTTTAGCAAGCAATGAATACAGTTCTTGATCTAGATATTAAAATTGAGCGTGTTGTTTTTGGTTAAGTTACATTGATAAAGATTAATTTCTGTTTTTAATTGTTTTTCCTTCATGGAAGATTGTTTTATTTTCGTTAAAGTTTGTCCTCCCGGCCCCCCTTCGAATGTGCAACTTCAGGTATTTTATCTATCTATCTATTCCTGACAAATGAAGAAATCGGTTTGCGAAAATTTAATATTTTTCGCCAAATGTTCGCTTTTGTTTAATAAGTTCGAAAAAAATTGCAAACAATTTTGCAATTTTTTGCGAAATTTTTGCATATTTTATTTTACGAAATTCTGCATCGTTTTCGCTTCCTTTCGCAAAATTCTTTTTTGCAAAAAAAATAGCAAACTTATCGAAAAGTTTTGCAAAATACGAAAGAAAATATTCGCATTTTTTCGCAAAAGTTTTTGTTCGCTGGAAACCCTATTCCCTATTCCCTAACCTGACCTAGAATTGTTTGTATATATACCGGTTATAAGGGGGGAGGGAGAGATCTCATTTATTCAGTATGAACCTAGCCGTGTGCATAACATCCAAATTTGAGGAGCTACGAGATCAACAAGTTGTACTACATAATTTGGGCCTTATCCTTCTGCTAAGTTCCTAACCTTATAGTGGATAAAACATAACTAGAATTGGAACTTTAGCCGAGGAACTTGAAACCAGCATTGAGACCAAATCCGAAATAAATGGATTCATGTTCCTAATCTGCCTGCTCCGAACCCTGATCATGATAGATAGGGGAAGGAAAGTTTCAAATGAGGTTTGAATCCTAGTATTACAGGGTTGAAACTTGGAAAATATCTTCATATCGTTCTCAATCAGAATAAGATTAACATAAATATTTTTTAACATTCTAATCTCTATTTCTTAGCAACCTCATGGAGTAAACCTAATTGATATTTCAAAAATATATATTATATGATCTAACAGTATTCATAGTTTGAAAAATTTTGGGTTGGCAAGATCTAGGATTTAGAAAAGTTTACGATTTAGCAGAGTTTGACGCAAAAAATCAATTCCTTTTTATATTTTTTGTTTGTTATATCCAATAAAAACAAAAACGGTTGAACCAATCGGTCCATTCTCAAAATGTGCTCAAATTACAGTATTTACCATCAAGCTCTCTTCTTCAGATGTGGAATAACCTGCCTCTTGACTTAAACATAAACTACTAAATTCTCTTTTTGAAAATTACATTACAATGTGTTATAAACCGAATTGCTATTCATGTAAAACTAATTAGATATGTTTTAATATGCTTTGATATTTGTTGTGTACATGTCAGAAAATTGCTTTAAACTCTAGTTATTATAATTAATGTATAAACTATTTTGCATAAGATAAAATCGCACCCTGATCTCTAATAGTTCTCCTTTAATCTATTTTGTTGAAATGTGTTTATCTTAACTTTTAACTTTATCTTATCTTATCTTATCTACCATTTGGTCCAGAAAATTGTTTGCATTAACGTGATAGTCTGTCAAAAAAAATTTTAAGATTTATTCCAGAAATTATGACGAACTATTAAAAATGTTGTTAGGGCTTTTAAAAATTTTTTTAAATGTGTTTTTAAATTATGGCTTTATTTAAGTATCAGTTTGGTTTGATTGAATGTGTTTTATTTGTTTGGAAACTCGGTGATGAATGTTCTCTGAAATTACAAATTTATCTTGCTTTGTAATCTTAAGAGGAAACATCTTTCATGTCTTAATAATAAATGTAGAAAGGGATTGGGGAACAGGAAGAGATGGGGCGAAATAAGGAGAAATGGAGAAAGGGGGAGAATAAGAGCAAGATCACTTGTGATGATAAAAAAATTAATTAAACTAAATTTTTCTCTTTTTCATTTCACAGATTTATTCCTAATTATTTGGTGGATTTTCCTTAAAATGTCAAGTAGATTTTTCTATAATAGCAGAAAAACAGGTAAAAGCAAAACTATTGAGAAGAGATATTTTAACCAAAAGAAAGATGATTAGAGCTGGGAACTTTAGAATGGTGGATATCGAGATTAATGCTTGATCCTCCCTTTTTCTTAATCTCGAGACTAACCTAATCTGTAACTTGTATCCTGAAATGTGCATAAAATTCAACCAATCAGAGTCGCGTATTAGCAGCCGGGAAATTTGAAATTTTGCGCGCTATTTAGGATTAATATATAGAAACGGAATCTCTAATTTTTAAAAGCTGTTTTTTTATTTTTCTCCACTATATCAAAAAAGAGAGGATTAAGGAAGAAATTAAAAGTGTCTTCATTGGATATTCGGATTAAGCAGTCATGATAAAAGGTATCCCATTCTAAAGTTCCTAGCTCAGCCTATATAAATATATATATTTATATATCAAATAATCAAGGCAAAAGAAAATTTAATCAAGCTGATTCCAATGATTTCCAATGATTTCCATGATTACCACACGTTCTACAAAAACACTTGCATAATTAGGGATGTTAACATTTTAATTTTTTTGAAAAACGATCTTTTCGTTATGAAAACGACGACGAAAAATCGAAAACGAAACAATTTTTTTTTCGATAACCCTTCGTTAACGATCGTTAACGACGACCCTTCGTTTACGATTGTTAACATAATTGTCAATAAAATTTTGTTTTCAAAAACTATCGTTTTAAAAAAACAATCGTATAAAAAACGGTCGCAGCAAATCTTTTTTTAAAAATCGATCGTTTTTAAAAACTATATATGTCTAAGATTAAAATGCGAGCAGATTTTTTGACAAACTAAAATGTAAAAATGTGAGTTTTCTCATTTTACTGGGACCAGTTGGTTCGAATTTCAATCTATTATTGTATTATTAAATTTGTTTTACTTTAGTGAGAAAAATACTTATTGATATTAAAAAAAAAAACAGTTAGCTTCGAGGTTTTTCTAACAAATTTTCCAAAGTAGTGTATAGTCCTTCAAAGAATTACTGAAAGATTTGAAATATATTTTCAATTAGTTTAGCAAATTTTGTTTATCATTCATAGTTAAGATTAGACAAGTTAATAGTTAATAGTTTAGCGTAAAGATAAAGTCTAGACAGGTTTAGTTCTGGTTAGTTTAGCGTGAAGATATAGTTTAGACAGATTTAGTGCTGGTTAGTTTAGCGTGAAGATATAGTTTAGACAGGTTTAGTGCTGGTTAGTTTAGCGTAAAGATATTGTTTATACAGGTTTAGTTCTGGTTAGTTTAGCGTGAAGATATAGTTTAGGCAGGATTAGTTCTGGTTAGTTTAGCATTAAGATAGTTTAGACAGGTTTAGTTCTGGCTAGTTTAGCGTGAAGATAAAGTTTAGACAGTTTTAATGCTGGTTAGTTTAGCGTTAAGATAGTTTAGACAGGTTTAGTTCTGGTTAGTTTAGTGTGGAGATAAAGTTTAGACAGGTTTAGTTCTGCTTAGTTTAGCGTGCATATATATTTAATTTAAACCCTAAATAAGACATACATCGAAAAAGTTCATCATATGTCGTATTCTTCACTTTCTGTTAATGGAATGTTGCAGATATTTGGTTTTTTAATTGAATGATTATTTGGAGCTTTTTAACCCTATTCCCGCTGGGGGGGGGGTCAATTTGACCCCCCCCTGTAGTTTTTTTTACATAACTCAAAAAGTATTGGTCTGAGGCTGTTGAAATTTTCTGACTTTTCTTACATATCCAAAGNATCAGAATGATATAAATTTTCTCTTATTTCAACCAACACTGAAAGGTTATAATTCTGTCCTTAAAGAATAAATTCATTTCATAAAAATGATCGTTTTTGTAGGGATCATTTTCATTTTTTAAAAAAAACGATTGATTCGTTTTGAAAACGACGACGAAAAAACGAAAAACGAAACGATCGTTCTTGAAAGAAATCGTTTTTCAAAAACCGTCGTTTTAAAAACAATCGTTTTTAAGAACGACTGTTTTTCGTCGTTAACGATCAATAAAGAAAATATTAAGAAGTTTTAGTTCCCCACAAGCACAACTTTTTACCAGCATGTAAGATGACATTCTGTAAAATTGCATGTAAGACGACTGCATAATCGTTAAAGATTAATAAAATATTTTTTTTTCAAAAAACGGTTTTTTAAAACCTATCGTTTTTTTAAAAACAATTGTATAAAAAACGGTCGCTTAGCGTTTTTATGAAACAATCGTTTTCAAAAATGATCGTTATTCGATTTCTAAAAGTTCAAAACGAGTGTGTCGTTTAAAAAAACGTATTTTTGCGATAACAAAAAAAATCTTTTTTGAAAACGACTTAGAAACGAAACGAAAAACGTTCGTTTAACGGTCTTTTTCAAAAATGATTAACAACCTACATTTGTGTTACACTATTCCTTAAGACCCTTTTTCGACTGGGGGGGAGGGCGAAATGTGACCCCCCCACTCTAGTTTTTTTGTCATTACTCAAAAAGTATTTGAGGCTTTGAGCTATTAATCTCAACTTTTTTGGTTTTTCTAAATAGCACATGCACAATGCACATGCCCCTTAATTAAGGCTTAAAGCTGGGCTTTTATATATTCTACCTGAGTTCTCAGGCATACTGCCTAAATGCCATAGTTTGTCTACGCCACCATGGGAAGCAGATTGCACAATTTTTGCAAAATAAATGTTGCAAATACTTTTGCACAGACTTTTAAGGGAATTTGCACATTTTCAGTTTTTATTGACCATACACTGAGGTTTTGAAAATTTTGTAAATATTTGTGCACATTTCAATAATGCATAATTTGTCACATTTAATTGTGCAAATTTCGTGTTTGCGCATTTTTGCTAAATAAAACAATTTTGCAATAAATATTTGGATTTTTAAAAACTTGCTATTTATTGAAGATTATAAAACGATCAATTTTTTTAGATTTGTATAAGATAGACGTAAATCGGAATATGGTTATGGAAGGATTAGAAAAACATCGTTTCAAGCTAAGGTTTTCTAATTTACTAAATCCACTCTTTTAAAACCCTCTCCTTCAGAAAAGAAGATATGACACTCTTCCCCCCCCCCCTCCCTTGTCTCCCTAATATTCTCAGTCTTGATAATGCTTTCTCTGGGACCATTATTCTTTTTCAACAATAATATATTTTATAAACTTCTAAAGCTAGATGTTATACATACTATACTCAGGT
The DNA here is from genome assembly GCF_000591075.1 of Eurytemora carolleeae. Taxonomy (NCBI): domain Eukaryota; kingdom Metazoa; phylum Arthropoda; class Copepoda; order Calanoida; family Temoridae; genus Eurytemora; species Eurytemora carolleeae. The sequence goes on along the minus strand of NW_019397040.1, from coordinate 24,632 downwards.
TTCCAATAGTGTAACTTTTAATAATTTCAAAAAATTTTAAATTGATTTTTCTGACGTGCTTTTTTACAAAATAAAGATAACAAATACGGGTATGTTTTCCCCTGTATTTAAGATTCTCTGAAGCTATACTAGTTGTTTTTACCCTTGCCCAATCTCTTCATTTTAAAATAAAGATCCCTTCTAAGCAGCAACAAAAGTTCAACCATCAGATGATTTTCTTCAACGAGTCAGGTCTTCTTTATTAAGTGGCATTCTATGTGAGCAACCAGTTAGCTGTCTTATCATGTTGTATGGGGTTCTCTGTATTATCCCTGGAAGTGTGGTCATACTGTGTAATAAGGTTTAATATTGGGGAGATAAATCATATTGAATTATAAAGAAGTAATTGCCCTCCTCTAGTCTTAGACCTTATACAATACAATACAATACAATACCTTCTCTAGTCCTAGACCTTAAACCATACAATACAATACAATTTACCTTCTCTAGTCCTAGACCTTATACAATACAATACAATACAATACAATACCTTCTCTAGTCCTAGACCTTATACCATACAATACAATACAATACCTTCTCTAGTCCTAGACCTTATACCATACAATACAATACAATGCCTTCTCTAGTCCTAGACCTTATACCATTCAATACAATACAATACTTTCTCTAGTCCTAGACCTAATACCATACAATATAATACAATACCTCCTCTAGTCCTAGACCTTATACAATACAATACAATACAATACCTTCTCTAGTCCTAGACCTTATACCATACAATACATTACAATACAATACCTTCTCTAGTCCTAGACCTTATACCATACAATACAATACAATACACCACATATTGGAGTCTGGGAAGAAATCATCATCATTGGAGTAATATTGAAGACCCCTTTCATTGGAGATCTCATGGACACCTTGTTTGAGACCCCCAAATTTTTATTGGAGATCCCATTTATTTCATTGGAGACCCTCAGATTTAAATTAGAGACCCCAGATTTTCGTTGGAGACCCCGAGATTCTGGTTGGAGACCCCCATATTTTCATTGGAACGAAAATATGCTCTAACAAAAATCTGGGGATCTCCAATGAATAAAGGAGGTCTCCAAGGAGAATATCTGGGTCTCCAATGAAAGGGTGACTTTAAAAGTACTCCAATGATGATGATTTCTTCCCAGACTCCACATATTGTAGGTTTATACAATACAGAACATGAAATTGTTTACTAATCTCTATATCTTTGCGACCTGATGGTGCACATCTTTTGCTAAATGACCTATCAGAATTAATAGTTCATGTTAATATTTGTAAATATTAAATTTGCCTAAATTCGTGCTTTTTAAATATTAAAACAATGATAAATCATCGGAATTATATTATTTTGATGAAGATAAGTTTAATAAAAAGTTGAGTATGATTTAGGAGTGGTCACATTCTACCATCTCTGAATATTAATAGGTTATATTTCCATATTTCTCTGCTTTATATTTACATTGCCCATATGTCTCTATATTAAGTTCTCCAGGTTTAAATCAATTGTCTGTAGGTTTTTATTAAAAAAAAGTAATTTTTCAATTTATAGATTATTATAAATAAAAAGAATCTACTGATTGAATCGTAGATATCGATATCACCCACTGAAAGCAACTTTAGGCAATCTAAGCTGCAGTAATTTCCATAATATATTTTTTATGTTTATGCAGTAAATTTTAGGATTTTTTTTTTATCTCGATCTTTTCTAAATTGTATTTTCTACGTCCCGTGAACAGTGTTGCTTGTGGAAAACAAACAGCCAATCAGTAGACAAGGAATTTTTGCGTTTAACCAACGAGAAAACAAAGAAATTGCTGAGCAATTGCTGATATCCCAGATCAAGAGATCTTACAGATTCTGCGTAAAATTCAAAATTGCCCATTATGGATATCGAGATCAAGCGTCGAATGGTATTATGGGAATCCAACACAAAAGTTTCCACCCCAGTGAATTTAAAGAATTTGAGCGGCGGTTTAAATTTAAGCCGCGGCTTAAATATGGTTGGTTCCACTTAAAATTGTATCAAATGTTTCAAGATTTAAGCCGGCGCTTAATTTAAACCGGGTTTTGGCAGATTTAAACCGCGGCTCAAATTCTTTAAATTCCATCTCAGGAAATCTAATTTTTTTTTAATATTCTGTTTTGCTAGAACTCGGTTTCGGGTGAACATTGCAAAGTAGATCCTAATTATATCTTTGATAATCACTCCTGTATGCCGAGTCCATTAGCACCTAATACAATCAGGGTTCAGTCATGTTTTTGTTGTCTATTCTGAGCCAATAGAAATAGTATGGCGGTAACATCCATCTTTCTATGAATCCTTTAATCGGCGCTAACAGTAATTGGAAATATTTACTTATACTGAAACTATTGTTATCTCGATCTTTTCTAAATTGTCTTTTCTACGTCCCGTGAACAGTGTTGCTTGTGGAAATCAAACAGCCAATCAGTAGACAAGGAATTTTTGCGTTTAACCAATGAGAAAACAAAGAAATTGCTGAGAAATTGCTGATATCCCAGATCAAGAAATCTTACAGATTCTGCGTAAAATTCAAAATTGACCATTATGGATATCGAGATCAAGCGTCGAATGGTATTATGAGAATCTAACACAAAAGTTTCCAGCTCAGGAAATCTAATTTTTTTTAATAATCTGTTTTGCTAGAACTCGGTTTCGGGATGCACATGGCACAGTAGATCCTCATTAAATCTTTGCAAATCACTCCTGTTTGCCGAGTCCATTAGCGCCTGATCTAATCAGGGTTCAGTCATGTATTTGCTGTCTATTCTGAACCAATAGAATAGTATTGCGGTAACATCTATCTTTCTATTCATCTCATTATCCAATCAGAGTTATGAAACCAATTCAATAGGCGGTAACAGTAAATGGAAATTTGATATCTATATTTGTGAATATATATAGTGTGATACTGATACTTGCATAAAGCATGAAACATTAAAACAATGTGACATTAAGTGTTTATAATAAAATGTTATAAGACGATTGGTGCGTTGCGTTATACATATGTAAGCTATATAGCTGGCTAAACGGCTGAATCAATTGACTTAATTTTTTAAAGGAAGCCTTAAGTTCCTCAGGGAAAAGAAAGGCTAAGAAAAAAAATTGTTCAAAATTCAAAAACAAATTTCAAGTTTTTCTAAAATTCCACGGGCAACAACGGATACTTCAGCTAGTTTATAATAAGAAAGAATGAAAAAGCAAAACCATCTAAAGATTAAGATACTTATACAATATACATTATCTAATCTGAAACTAGCGTGATTAATGAAGATTAAAAATCTACCAGTTTATCATCTCAAATGACTTTATCAAGAACAATATTTGATTTAAAGAAATTAAATCTTCATTTTTATTTATTTTATCAAGAACATTTACCCGCACTTGGTCGAAAGTCGACCCACCCAACTTAGAATCTCAAAACTACGCTAAAAAGATTCCCGTGGTTTTCCCGAGTTCTCCAATCAATCATTATTTGAGGCAAATTGGTCCAGGGGTTCCTACGTTATGATCCAATAAACAAAGAGACAATCAGAGATTTCAACTTTATATATATAGATGAAGTAAATAGTGTACAAACTGTACATGATATAACTGAACATGAGAATACGTATCATTATAGGTCCAGACTGCCATAGAAAAGTTACATTGATTTTTAAGACTAGGTCGACCGAAATGTGTCGCAACGTCTTAGTCTTTATAAGTTTACGTCACTAACTCACAATTACACTCTAATTTAGCTCTGGACATGTAAATTCATATCATTAGGTTTCACGTTTATTAGGAGTAAATGGCAAAATGCTGATTGGATTTTGAGGGAGAGTTTTCATTAGGCAGTCTACATTAAAGAAATTATTGAAAAAAAAACATATTTTGATCTGAAGAAAGTAAAATTGATGATATAGACAATAATTATACAGGCCGAAATTACGTTTTAACGGAACAACATCGGAACTGTGACTGTCTAATCCCTTTATCTGAGCAACATCGGAACTATGACTGTCTAATCCCTTTATCTGAGCAACATTGGAACTATGACTGTCTAATCCCTTTATCTGAGCAACCTCGGAACTTTGACTGTCTAATCCCTTTATCTGAGCAAAATTGGATCTATGACTGCCAAATCCCTTTATCAGTGCAACTCCGGAACTATGACTGTCTAATCCCTTTATCTGAGCAACCTCGGAACTACTGGGTATACAAAGAGTATACTGGGTATACAAAGAGTATACTGGGTATACAAAGAGTATACTGGGTATACAAAGAGTATACTTGGTATACAAAGAGTATACGGGTATACAAAGAGTATACGGGTATACAAAGAGTATACTGGGTATACAAAGAGTATACTGGGTATACAAAGAGTATACTGGGTATACAAAGAGTATAGTGGGTATACAAAGAGTATACTGGGTATACAAAGAGTATACTGGGTATAAAAAGAGTATACTGGGTATACAAAGAAAGAATACGGAGTTCCTTATTGAAATTGTTTGAATCCAAATAATTGGGTAAAAGGGTTTACTAGAGAACAGAATTATTCCTTTTAACGGAGAGATTGAAGTTTGCATCACATTCGGACCCCCTTCGCGCGTGCTGGAACGGAGGCCACCGGAGGGAAATTATTTCCAACGGAGGAAATAAATATCTTCTTTTGAATTCTTAAAATTCTGATGGAATAATAAGCGCCAAAGTGTTAATATTATCCCTCCGATGAAATTAGTAGTGTCCTTAGTGTAAATTACAATCCCTCCGATGGTGTAATTAGCATTGAATAAATAAATAAAAACATTCCCTCCGGTGTAAAAATTTTCCCTCCGGTGGCCTCCGCTCAAGCGGAAGGGACCCAATATGCTGCTGCAAACTTCAATCTCTCCTTTAAAAGAAGTTTCATGAAAATTATGTCCCATTCTGAACTTTTAGTTGTTTGAGGTGGTTTCGATTAATTCTAGCTTAGAAATTACTTTCATAGAATTTGGCTAATTTGATTTCAGTTTCGGAGTTTCTTCCCGGAAATATTGAACCTTAATAAACCATGTTTCTCGGTAGTATTATATGTTCATACGGGATCCAGAAAAGGAAGATATTTGGAGAAATATTTCTGGATTTGATTTAGTTTTTTTGTTGTAATCTTTGATTAAAACAATACATTTTTTTGAAAAATGTTAAGATTTAAATAGATGATACAAATTATCTATAGATTTAATTTGAACTACAAAACAAGTATCGCTTAAATCAAAGATTATATAAGATGAAACGAAATTGAATTAAAATTTGTTTCTCTATATATTTTCCTTTTTGTGTAAAAAATGCTTAAAATTTTATATACCACTTTATTAGTTATAATTAGGAACTATTTATGATTATTGATAAATTCTTCTCGTTTTTGAGTTTGAGAAACCTTTCATGCCACTATGACGAAAAATTTGTAAAAAATCTTTTATTTAAACTTAAAACTCAAGTTGAAAAAAACCTCTTGTATTAGACAGGCAAATTTTTATGATAGCGCATGATCTTTACTGCATAGCTGAGGCTCAGTCTACCTAGCAAATCTTGGAGGCTCGTGTTTGCATAGCGGAGGCTCATGGCGTCCTGGGGTTCCCTCCCTCCCTGATTACTAGCTTGTATTGTCAAACCATGTATGTTAAATACTTGGGGTGATGGGAGGGGGGGGGGGCAGGGGACGGAAACGTCATGTGTGTGTCTGTACCAAAAGAGTGTGTGTTAGTATAAAGTACTAAAGGTGTGTACTGTAGGTATATACGAAACTCGGTATTTGTACGGTCTAGGAGAGTACATTTGTTTATTGTTAAATGTTTACTTAGAAATAAGCTTAATATACATTTAAGGAGGGTACATTTGTTTATTGTTAAATGTTTACTTAGAAATAAGCTTAATATATTATTTATATATTTAAATCAGAACTATTAGCCAAATGTTCATGCAAAGAATATAATTTGATTAAAGTTTGCAACAAATATAGTCGTTATTCAAGTTTAATTTTAATTGACAACATTGTTCTCTATTTCCTTGACTGTAGTCATGTTGTGTGTCTGTACCAAAAGAGTGTGTGTTAGTTTAANTTCTCTGGGGGGGGGGCTAGGTTGCAATACCTTAAAAGTATTTGTTCCCCCACCCTTAAAAAATACATCAGTTCGGCCTCTGCTAGGACCTTTCATGACCCTTTTTTAAATATAAGGAAAATGAGCTTTTGCCACAAACTCAACGTTTTTAATCCCAACATCTTTGCTACCTGATGGTGCATATTGTTGATATTTTGAACTTGGACTATTTGATCTATAAGAATTTAAAGTTTGTAATATCAAAGGTGTACGACAGCAGATTGCAAAGATATAGGAATTAAAAAATCAGAACTTATGGCAAAAACTTATTTGCTTGAACAATTTCTAATCCTAAACAATGAAAAATCATTATATCATTTCAGGTATGTTAGTACAACTTAAGAATACCTGGAGAACTACAAAAAGTAATTTATTATGACAATTTTCAACAATTTTAAAAATAGTTGTAAAGGTTTAACATCATTTGCTACAATTTTGTGCCATTTTATTTAAAACTTTCTTTAAACTTAAACTTTCAGAAGTCTAAAGAAAAATGATTTTTCAAGATGAAAATATTAATCAAAACTATTATTTTTAAAAACCGAAACTTATCTTGAAAAACTTCGTTTCAAAGATTGTTTTTTTTCCGCGACACTTTTTGTTTATAAAACAAATAACTTTTGCTGTCCAGGTATTCTAAAACTTTGGTTCTAATCTTTTTAGGATTGAATAATTTATATCTGCACCCCCCCCNTCTCAGCAAATGTAATAATCAACTTTCAATGGATATATTATCCACAAAATATTTTGCCTACAGTTCCTTGTAGAAATTATCGGGGGAAATATAATTAAGAAATCCTGACGAGGATCCTAGGTTTAAGGATTTAGGAAACTTTACTCCAGACCAAACTTTGGATAGGGGAGGGGAGAGTTAAACTTTCTAAGTCCTTAGTCTTAGTTCTTAAATAAAAACTATTAACCACATCATATAAAACGCTTTTTCTTTAGTTTTTAAATTTTATGTTATATTTTTCACGCTTCTCCAGTCTCCATGCCCTTAGAAGTTAATCATAATTAAATGAATTGAATTTTTGTCACAAGATATAGGGATTAGAAAATTCCAGTTTTTGTGCAAAGACTCAATTCATTTTTGTAAAGAGTGAAATTAAATCTAATCCCATTCCCACCCTCATAAAAATGGGTTATGTGAATACGCAAGCGCAGATTATCATGATTGATTGATTGATGGCAAATAATGAGAAGAAATTAGGGGGTTTTAATATTTAATTGTCAATTTCGGAAAGTTGAATAATTCAGATCCCACCAAACAGATCAACAACAGATCAGAACGACTAGTTGTCAAAGTGGATTGGACTTGTCCATCAACTTACAAACTGGGATTTAAATAGTCGAGTTTAATATTAGATTTTGCCACCAGATTGTGCCCAGTCAGTGAGTTGACTTCAGACAGGGGGGGAGGAAGGCAAGCCGCACCCTTGTAGTCTCCATCCTTACAAACTGGGATTTACTCATCACACATAGAGTTGCAGGGATGCGCTCACCCATAGCGCTTTCTTACTCATCACACATAGAGTTGCAGGGATGCGCTCACCCATAGCGCTTTCCAGGCGCACCCCTAAATCCTCCGGCAAAATGTCTTTACTTTTGAATGCTTATTATAAAGAAATGCAGCGTTATTTTAAGATTAAAAGACGTCATGGCATCTATTATAACTTAAACTTATTAATCATTATTTTGGCAATATAAGAAGACATTCTCGCTAACTGGGGCAATAGTTGTTAAAATTTGTTAAAAACTGTGATTTATTGCGACTGTCTCCTAAAATGTAATATTTTGTACATGCCTCCTGATGCTGATATTCTCTAAAAATGTTTTTGAACGTGACACAGTTTAGTGCTTACATATATAGTTTCATATTTTATTAGACTGATTAATTTTAAACCATTTTTTTTTGTCTGGCTTCAATCTTTATTTTAGTCTGTATTCCCTGCCAATATAAGTGATGTATATATGTACCCAGACTGAATACTGATGTGGATATTATTCCGAGTTTTTAGACCATTGAATCCCATCTATTCGACCAGATTTAGCATAGAACCAAATCCAGGATTTGAATTGATTTGATGAAAGTTTTTAGGATTTTCTCCCTGGGGCCTGGAAGAAAACTAAATGTGAATACAACATTCAATTCGGAAACTAAGAGATAGAGTTTTGCAAAGGATAAACTTCGTTTTAAAAGAGAGTGTCTTGCTAGACATGAACAGGTGGGCAGGCGTGCCACGCCAAGCACGCTTTACGCCAGCCTAGCGGGTTGGACAATCCAGGGAGATTTTAAGATTGAATTTTCATTTTTTTTGAATTATTGTACACCGTGCAGTTCAGACGACGTATCAGCTCAACTACCATATCAAGCCAGACACTCCCTTTAAGTTTTATTTTAGGATTCATCTCTATCTTTAGCTATTTAAAAGTTGTAATCTGTTCAAATTTTCCGAAGGTGGTTTCTAGAAGTAAAAAAAGAGCTCTCACAGGCTATAATAAAAAACTCCATCCAAACTATAGAGAATATGGTTGATACTGCAAGGGGGGGGGGAGTCTATAGAGAATATGGTTGATACTGCAAGGGGGGGGGTCTATAGAGAATATGGTTGATACTGCAAGGGGGTCTATAGAGAATATGGTTGATACTGCAAGGGGGGGGGTCTTTTATTTCTAAAAAATGCTGTAATATCAATTTGTCAATGACTTTTGCCACCCTATTACTATCATCCTAATATCTTTGGAACCTGATGTCGACAAATCTATCCAACAAATCTATACATTTGTACGCTACTGATTCTGCAAAGTAAAATTTGTGGCGGTTGGTTAAAAAAAATCGCAACTAAATAATTTGAGGGGGGGGGGCGGTGGGTACCTTACACATCCCGTAACATTGTAGGGTTAAATGTTGATGTTTTTCCCCTTATATATATAGTTTCCCTGTAAGTGTGGTCATACTGTGTAATAAGGTTTGATATTTGGGGGGATAAATCATATTGAATTATAAAGAAGTAACCATGCTACAGAAATAGAGCTTAACATACCATATACAATATATAAACACTTTTATCATTTAGTTTCAATGGAAAAATTCTATTAAAGAGCGTGGCGGGGGGGGGGGGGAGTTATGCTTTATAAAAGGTTAATCTATATATATATATACTTTGTTTGTATGTTAAATCGTTAATCTAAACGGTTAACCCAATACGAACCAAATCGTTTGATGGACCTGACATGACCCCAGGGAAGAGTTTTAGAAAGTCAGAATTAAAAAAATTGTTTTTAAGAAAGAAATCAAACTCCAAAAGAAAAAGCAATAAATCCGCGAACTTTATTGCTATTGTTTGACTATTAAAAGGTAGAATAAAAGATTGGCGGGAAGCTTCCTGGAAGCCTAGTGTTATATATGTTGCTTTTGTGAGTTCTAAAAAATAATGCAAAGAAAGTAACCAACGCTCAATAATATCAATTACATGTTACTTTTTTATAAATAAAACCATTCACTATTATAACCGAAAAACAGTTTCAAGATTGTCCAGCTTGATTCCAATATGTTTACAAGGAACATATATAATACTGCAGTCAAAAGAAATCGTATTTTTGTCTTAAAGGAACTTAATTCGTTATTTAGAATCACTAGTTTGATGAATCTTTAATTGTTTGGTGAATCTTTAAGTGTATGTATGTCAAGGAGTATGGAATAGAAGGGAGATACAACTGACTCGGCCCGCCCTACCATACATGCTTTGCAGACGGTACTTCATTTGAATACGAAATATTTGTCTGCGTATACAATTTAACCCATTCTGAATATTTCTTATACCGTCTGCAAAACTTGTATAATAATCATATGATAGGGCGGGCCGCGTCAGCTGTATCTCCCTTCTATTCCATACTCCTTGATTCAGTTGTCACTTGAAAATACAACTGAAGTCACATATGAATTTTACTAAAATGACAGAAGAAAGTTCGATTTAGATTTGATTTTAAAATCCAATCCTCCAGGTTCCCTGAGACGGCGATTTAAAAAATTCAAGAAAATACGACTCAGGTCTAAGCTGTCATTGGGCCTTATTTACAGCTTGAGCTTTCAGATTTAAGTTGCATCTAATTTCCAGAGTTGAGTTCATAAAACCGGTTTAATATTGTATTTAGCGGAATTTTGTGGTTGGAATTAGCGCATTGTCGCATTGTCGAGCGTAAGATCTCGAAACTATCAATCACATGACACAAGCTGTCGTCAGAGTTGGGTCTGAGATTGGGTTTTAAAGCTGGGTTTTTAACTAAGACCCGAGCCGAAACTTTTAAATCGTGGGCTCTGAAACCGTAATCTAAGCATTACAAGCTTTTATAATAAATTAATACAATAAGCATCAATCATTTTTATTTGTAAATAGAAAATATTTTAGTGCTATGAACCGTTAATATTTTAATCTCATATCGCTTTAATATCCCTGTAGTTGAATATAATAACATCCTTACCATAACGTGTTGAGCTCCCTTCAGTTATAGTTTCCCCCTGTCTTCTCTTTAATAAGTTTATAGCCTGTGAAGATATTCACATCACGTAGGAAAAGTTAGAAACCCCTGCTAAAAGTTAAATTGTTAGTTGGAAATTATGAAAATATATGACCTCTCCGTGTATTGTACCGTATATGACCTCTCCATGTATTGTACCGTATATGACCTCTCCGTGTATTGTACCGTATATGACCTCTCCGTGTATTGTACCGTATATGACCTCTCCATGTATTGTACCGTATATGACCTCTCCATGTATTGTACCGTATATGACCTCTCCATGTATTGTACCGTATATGACCTCTCCATGCATTGTACCGTTTGGAATTTAAAGTTTAATCACAACTTCTCCTTTGTGAACATTGTATTACATTTAATAATAAATTATCACTTTGTATTGCGTTCCTTAAGATAAAGAAAACATTTTACGTTTTATTGAAATCTTAAATGTTTTTAATGATAACTTTCCTTGTTTAAGAAATATTAATTTGAACAAAAAGTTTTGAATTTCTCACGGGCAGCCTTAGCATTTGATTTTCTGAGCCGGGTCAACCTTTCCAGTCCCAGTTTGTACTGTATATCCCGGACATTAGGTAAATAAAGCAGACACTGAAAAGGACTAGCCGGTGCAACAAGGTTGACGCGGTCAGACTTTAGGTTGAGTTTACTTTTACTAAAGGGTCAGAGGTCCGTGTTCTAGTATGTAACTGAGTTCTTGAGTTCTCAAATTTTTAATCCCTTTATCTTTGCAACCCGATGTCGAGTAGACCTTTGATATTTCAAACTATGAATTTGAAGTTGGAAATATTAAAGGTTTACACCATTAGGTTGCAAAGATATAGGGGTTATCAAATTTGAGTTTGAGCAGTAAAGACTCAATTTTGCTTGGACCATTTTCTAATTCTGATTAAAACTAAAGGAGTTATGAGGTCAAAATGCCTTTTTCCACGAATATCGTTTAACGTTTTTTTTCTGTACTGCAATACTACACATGTCTGCACTATAGTTCTAAACACTTCTGTACTGCGGTACTACGCATTGCTGTACTACAGTAAACACATTTCTGTACTACAGTACTACACACACACACTTCTGTACTGCACTACTACACATTTCTGTACAGCAGTACTACACATTTATGTACTTCAAAACTACACATTTTTAAACTTCAGTTCCACACACTTCTTTACCTCAGCACTACACTTTTCTGTACTTCAGTACTACACATTTATAAACTTCAGTTCCACACACTTCTTTACCGCAGTACTACACTTTTCTGTACTGCAGTATTGCACATTTCTGCAGTTATTTTGTCACATAACAAGTTTCATAATGTAAACAAGATTTGTTTTGTTGTTTACAAAACTTTGAGAAAGATATGTTTTTTTTTAAATCAGTAAAATAGAAAAAGGCCGTACTACTTAAAATTATTTTCTTTCAGAGAAATTTCTTAGATCATTTTATTCTGCAATAAGTAAAACCTTATTCAAGGATAAACATCAAACAGGAGTAAACCTATATTTCAGTAAGATTTTAAAGTAAAATTATGGTAAAAAAAGATAACTGTGACTGTAAGTAAAGCAACATTTTTACAGGAGACATTGCTGATAGATTCATTATCAGCTCTCGGTTAAAATTGATTATTTCTAATTGTGGTTTCTGTATCAAATTACTAGTTATTAGATAAACTAGTAATAGCTGGTATCCTAATTAAAACCTTAAAATAAACATTGCAAAGCATATGTTAACAATACATAGATATATATATCTATATACATACAAGTGTATGATTTATCGCATGTGTAGCACAAAATATATGTATTCTGAATATATTTAAAATATTTATCCATGAATATAAAGTATTATAATGTATTCCTCTACAGCCATACACATAATCTATTATACCTTCTCATCTAGACTGAAAGCATCATGTGAGGGGGGGGGGGGTTTAGACCGTTGGATTATAAATCAGATTTACAAGGTGTCTCTAGAATAAAGTTCTGTTCCTGTTTCACGCACCTCTGACCTGTTAGTAAAAGTAAATTCAACCTAAAGTCTGACTGCGTCAACCTTGTTGCACCGGCGCGGCTAGTCCTATCCATATAGCTAGGTACAATGCAAACTGGGACCGGAAAGGTTGACCCGGCTCGGAATTTTTTTGTTTTTCTTCTAAATCTTGCAGAAATATACAGTGATACTATAAAACAATGGAATAGGAAGACGACATTATAATCTAACTTAAGTGTATTTCATGTTGATACAAAGCAAATAGTTTTACTATAGATCTTAGAAAATCACTAATTTAGTAAAATGGGTCTGTTTAAACTGCTAAATTGCTGTATCTCATGCTCATTATGGACTATGTGTATTCTCTAAAAAGAATGGAATGGAATACTGTTTAATAATAATTTTAATGAAAAAAAAAGAAAGTATTTTTTGTATTTTTGGAGCACATGGTATGTCTGTAATTTTTTTTCATGAAATTTTCATTTTTGGTATTTTGGCAATATTTTGGAAAATTGTCTTTATTTCTTTGAAAACCGCATGGTACCACAAAAAATCCGCAACATTTTTTCTACGTAAAATGGAGAGTGAAGAAAAACAAAAGTGTGATAATAGATAATTGCTATCTAATCCTAAAGTTTCATTAAGATCGGTCCAACCAATTGAGAGATATATATTTATAAAAATCCCCAAAATTTTTAATAAAATACATCCGATTTATTCACGGGCAGCCGTAGTACATTTGGATTTCCGAGCCGGATCAAACTTTCCGGTCCTAGTTTGTACTGTGCCTAGCTCTATGGACAGGACTAGCCGGTGCAACAAGGTTGACTCGGTCAGACTTTATGCTTCAAATAGGTTGAATTTACTTTTACTAAAGGGGCAGAGGTGCGTGTAATTGTATAGTTCACCCTAACATAACAATAATAAAGTTTACAGTTGCACCTTAATTATTATATATCCTCTACTCTTTTAGTAAAAATGCACCGCTCAAATTCTTAGATCTATTTATTGATAGCCTTGCTTGGACAGGTACACTAGAACTAATTTGCGAAATTTCTATACGATTTTGCGAATTTTCTCCATTTCCTTAAGTCTGGTTTTTATAAAATTTTAGGATTAGATAGAAATAATACATTAACTCATTTTTTTATTTTCTTTATTTTTGATTTTGAGAAAAAGGTTTTTTGATTTTTTGTGGTACCATGTGAGTATCAAAAAATCAAAACAATATTCAAAAATATTGCAAAAATTCCATCCATAAGAATTTCATGGAAAAAAAACTGTTTAGATAAACACTACGGTAATCACACTTTTTTTGTCTCACCCTATAAATACATACATACATATATATTTCTGTGTATCTATGTTTATACTTTTGAACCATCATTTACCCATATTACTCTCACATGGTGACACCTCCTAACCAAATATAATAAATAACCCTAATTATGTTATTCCTTATTATACAGTGAAATATGGTATTCCTTATTATTACTTTAAACTCTAGTTATTCGAATTTATGTATAAACTATTTTGCATATATATATATATATACTGTTAATATAATCATCAATTTTGTGATTGTAAACTCTATCTGTATACAGATACATTTATTTTAGCAATAAACTTTATCTTATCTTATCTTATCTTATGGTATTCCTTATTATACAGTGAAATATGGTATTCCTTATTATACAGTGAAATATGGTATTCCTTATTATATAGTGAAATATGGTATTCCTTATTATACAGTGAAATATGGTATTCCTTATTATACAGTGAAATATGACATTCTTTAATATACAGTGAAATATGATATTCCTTATTACTAAATATTTCAAAGTCTAAGATTTTTTTCTTCCAGAATTCATAAGTTTGTAATATCAAAGGTCTGCAAAATTGAGTTGCAAAGATATAGGGTTTAGAAAATCAGAGTTTGTGGCATAAAACTGAATTCCTATATTATTTAACTAAAAAATGTAAAAGGAATTGAGTCTTTACCACAAACTCTGATTAAATGATCACACGCAAATCTGCCCCTTTAGAAAAAGTAAATTCAAGTAGAAGCATAAAGTCTGACCGCGTCAACCTTGTTGCACCGTCTAGTCCGCAGAGCTAGGTACAGTACAAACTTACAAACTGGGACTGGAAAGGTTGACCCGGCTCGGAAATTCAAATGTACTACGGCTGCCTGTGATCAATGGTTGAAATTTCAAAGGTTCCCTATGATCGCAAAGATGTAGGGATTAGAAAATTTCAATATGTAGCAAAGACTCAATTCCTTTATTTTCTATATCATTTGGAGCTTAGTATTGAATCCCCCTCAGCCTCTAAACCAGAATGTTTACTTGAAAGGAAATATTATGAAAGTAATGGCTTTACTTTCAGTCTAACGCTAAGCTTTTTTCCTCACTTATTTTCATATCTCAGAGGGTTTCTGGATTCAATGTATTAGATGAAAAAAAAATATTTATTCGGTTAGTTTAGACCTTTCATTTAAAGATATGTCCGATTTAACCCTTACAACCTTATCTAACAAATAGTGTGGAAGATATAATTGTTTTTCTAGTTTAAAAAGTGTTTACTCCAATAAATAGAAATGCACTTGTCACTCTGTAAATAAACAATAATTAAAATCAATTATTTTTCTAAGAAAACAGAAATGCACTTGTCACTTTTTAAATAAACAAGAATTAAAATTAACTAATTTTCTCAGAGAATAGAAATGCACTTGTCACTCTGTAAATAAACAATAATTAAAATCAATTAATTTTCTAAGAGAACAGAAATACACTTGTCACTTTTTAAATAAACAAGAATTAAAATTAATTAATTTTCTCAGAGAATAGAAATGCACTTGTCACTCTGTAAATAAACAATAATTAAAATCAATTAATTTTCTAAGAGAACAGAAATGCACTTGTCACTTTTTAAATAAACAAGAATTAAAATTAATTAATTTTCTAAGAGAAAAAGAAATCGTTATAAGCGTAGAATAACTTGAAAAACGTTTACAGTCCATGAAGTGAGAAAAAAATTTGATCCAAATATATATCTTTGATGGGAGATGTTATCTATCTATATATATACTAGTGCTTGTCTGGCTGTCTGTTTGTTTGTATCCAATAAACGGCTGAACTGATCGGACCCAACATTTTTGTGGGACCTCTCGCGTGACCCCAGGGTAGGTTTATGGATGAATTTACAAAAATTTCCCTCTAACAAAATTCGATTTTTGAAAATTTTGCAAATCCACGAAGCGCCTAGTGTTTTAAATTTGCCCATAAAAAAGTTGAAAAACTAACATAACATCAATATCATTTATGTCATCCTTTACAACCCAAACCAAATAATTTATAAGAATACCCCTAACTGAATATTGAATAAAGTACATCTGGTGCTGAGTATTATTATTCTAGTTCTAAGTATTCAATATATAATACATAATAGAGGTGTAGGCGAAGGGAATATTGGATTGGAACCCAAACTGTAAGAATTTAATCGCAACCCTGTAAGAATATAATCGCAACCCTGTAAGAATATAATCGCAACCCTTTAAACATCCTTTTTTAAATCTGAAATTTGATTATTTTTCATTGCACATAATCTTTGGTTTCTCTAAAAGTTAATTTAACTTTCTGATTAGTTTCAGCAGAGAAAGATCCAAAAAGTCATTGTGACTCTAAGATACAATTCACAACATAACAATTAACAAAATAAACAATCAGACAATGACAAGTAATTTTTCAGTCGAATATTCTTAAAAATAGTTATTCAATTTCAAATAAAAGATTTATCAATAAATGTTGAAATAAAGCTGAGTGCAGTTTGATTGTGCTACCAGCGTCAGAAGTTTATAAAATATATTATTGTTGAGAAAGAATAATGGTCCCAGAGAAAGCATTATCAAGACTGAGAATATTAGGAAGGGGGGGGGGGGTCTACTGGAAGGATGGGGGGGGGGTGTCAGTAGATGATATTAGGGTGGATTAGAGAGATGTTTTCAATATCTCCGGGCTAGGTGACAGTGTTTATTTATCATTATCTAATATATATAAAGTTGTAATCTCTGTTTGTTTGTTTTCCGATCATAACTCAGGAACCCCTGGACCGATTTGCATCAAATTTTGATGCAAGTCGGGAGACCCACGAAAATGTTCTAAACTTTGAGATTCTTGAGAGTCCACTTTTAACGGGAAAAATAGCTAAAATTATAATTTATGACAACACGCGGGTAAACGGTAGGACTAACTATGACCTGACAACGCTGGGTTCCCAAGCTAGTTATCGAAAAAAACAAATATTTAGGATGTGCAGAAGTACAATTTATTTATATTATTTACAATTTAATTATATAATTTATATTATTGACATTTTCTGAAATAAAACTTTTTACTTAAACTGTCTGAATATTTTTGTCGGTGAATGAACAGAATTTTCAGAATTATATATTTTTAAGGCAGGTAGTACAGGAAACATGGTGTAATTCGAGTTGAAATTAACAAAATTTTATTCCCCAAATTAAACAGGTTTGCAACTAATAAAACAAGAAATTAAAACAGTTTATTCAAAAGTGGGATATTATACATTTCCTTAATTAAACCTCATTTAGATTTATGCATTTATCAAACAGTTATTGCATTTTATTAATATATTGCATTTAAGTAATTTATTGTTGTATTTTAAGTAAAGATATTGTATTTAATTTAAGATATTGCATTAAACATAAAGATATTACATTAAATATATAGATATTGCATTAAGAATAAAGATATTGCATTTAATATTAAAATATATATAAATAGATATCACCAGGTGATTTATTACAATTTTCAAAACTTATAATTTCAAAGGAAGATAGAGGAATTTTACTTTGCTACAGGATTTGAATAACTTCTGATTCTGTAATAATCTATATATATATAAAGTTGTAATCTCTGTGTGTCTGTCTGTTTGTTTGTCCGATCATAACTCAGGAACCACTGGGCTAATTTCTTTCAAATTTTGATTGGGTAACTTAGGAGAGCCACGGGAATGTTCTTAGATTGGTTTTGTGATTCTAAGTTGTATGGATCGGCTTTAATAGCAAAAATCTAGTTTCCTCGTAAAATCGTTCAAATGCGGGTAAACGGCGGTAGTAACTTTTAGTAACATGGTTCCCTGGATAAAGTAACAGTGTTGAAAATAACTATTGATAAAACTGTTATTTTGGTTCGCAGTGTTATAAAGTTTTGGGACAGAAATTTTCTCTTTATCGAGAAGGTTAAACCCTTTTCAGATTTAATTTAAAATATGATTTTAAAAGGCGAGAACCTTCCAGATATAGAGAAAATTTAGGTTCAAAAACTTTATATAGCAGGTTGTGCCAAATAGCCAAATATTTTGGAAATATCCAAAGTTTGTTTGAGAAAATCCGGGAACCAATCAAAACTCTATAGCACACGTGCTATAATGTACAGCTAATTCAACTTAATTGCACGATGATTACTTTATAGCACATTCATTATGAAATTTACGATGAAGTGAGGAAGAATGATAAAGTACACAATAGATTCATAAAACTTAATAACACCATTTATTCAGAACCTTTAAGAATTTAAATGGAGTGTACATTTTTAATCTTTTTTCAACCTAATTCCATTAATTAAATATAATTAAATAAATTAATTTAATATAAACCGAACACAAATAAAAATTCGATTAACCCTCAGTATAGTGTTCAGAAAACAAAAAGAAAAATTATCTAAGAAAAATCCTGAATCCAACTACAAACAATATAGAAGCTTTTAGGAAATATAAATCTTTTTATCGCACAACAATTGAAAAGGCCAAGATAATAAATTTTTATTCAAAATTTACGGAATAATCACAAGACATAAGAAAGACTTGGTATTTTCTAAAATCTATTATTTGTCTAGTGATATTTCGGATTCTAATTTTGTGTTTGTAAATATTACACCAGAAATTATTCTTTAAACAGTGAGTACACTTTAACCTAAAAAAAGAGATTGAATTTAAAGAATTTGAGCCGCGGTTTAAATCCGCCAAAACCCGGTTTAAATTTAGCGCCGGCTTAAATCTTGAAACATTTCATACAATTTTAAGTGGAAGCAACCATATCTAAGCCGCGACTTAAATTTAAGCCGCCGCTCAAATTCTTTAAATTCGGCCACAGGTCAGGTAAGGTCAATATTTCTACCAAGCTACTGAAGGAAATTCTTTGATTAAAAGTATAGTTTATCCTATATATAAGCGATCATTTGTTTAGTCTTACTTTTAATACAGGATATTTCCCTGGTGATTATAAATGTGCAAAAATAATTCCTATCTTTAAAACTGACGGAAATGATAAATTTATTAACTACAGACCAATTCGTATTCTCCCAGCGCTAAGTAAACTTCTTGAAAAAATAGCTGCGACACAAATATTAAAATATTTAACAGTTAATGAATAAAATTTTCTAAAATGTCAATAAACGCTGACCAGAATTTACACTAGGAATTATTTTTAGATCTAAAAAAAACTTTTGACTGTTGTGATATTCTTAAAAAAAAAACTCTAACACTACGGTTTAACAAATGTAGCTAACTCCTGGTTTCAAAACTACCAAGTCAATAGGACTCAATATGTTTGTATAAACGTTATTTTTTTTTTCTAAAAAAAAAACTATTTTATACGGTGTTCCGCATGGAAGTGTTCTTGGGCCCCTACTATTTCTCATATACATAACTGATTTGCCTTTAGCAACGTCTTTTTTACTAATCTATTTGCTGATGACACTAGTTTTCTAAAATCATCTCCACACATATTGAAACTTTAGTTATTGACGCCAACTTTAAACTAAAAAAGGCAGCTGCATGGTTTCAGGCAAACCGTTTAACATCAAATGTTTCCAAAACAAAGTTTATGATATTTAGGAATAAAAATATGCAATTTGATCCTGCAAATTAAAAATTAGAAAAATGATTCTAGAAAGAATAGGAACTGACTGTACAAATAAATATGTCAAATTTGTTGGAATTGATGAATTCTTAAATTGGGACTTTTAAATTGAACATGTTTCCACTAGGTTGTAACAGGGGGGGGGGGGGTGGTTGCGTAAAAAATGCAAAACTACAGAAAATCAAATCTTTGCGCATTCAGATTCATTATATTTCAGATTAAAACTTCTAAATCTTGATTTTACATATAAACTAGGTGGTCAATCTTTTATGAATATATACTTTTATGAAAATCTTCCAACTTCCTTCCATGATATGTTTAATTCTTTTAACTTGAACATGTTCACTTTAAAACCCTAGAATGTTTTTCCACCGCTTTATTTCCAAAATTATGTAATTCGATTGAACTAGAGCTTAAAGAAACTAAATCTGTAAAAAAGTTGAAAAGAAAAGTCGTCAAGAACTATTTAGATGGTTATGCAAGTTATATCTTTTAAAAAAAACTGAGTTTCATGTGGATAAACTTAGTCTTTACTATCTTCTTCACTCTGTAGTTCATAAACATGATTCTAATAAAATATGTTACCCTCTGTTACAACCCTTCCACTGAGTACCCTCCCTTTCCCTTATACTCACTCACCTCCTCCTTACCTTTTTCCTGATTTATTATCATTGTTATGTTTAAAATGTACACTGTACATACAGTGTACACCCATGTATTTATTTACAATTCTCATTCGATTATAATGGGCCAAACAATTAAAACAACCTACCTGGTTAGGCGGGTCAGAGCTACACAGTAAATTTTGTTTTTTTATTTGTATTATCTTGTACTTTGTAGTTGAATAAAAATATATATATGAATAATGGTACAATCCTTTGATATGTCAAACTCTGATTATTTCTCCTTGAACAAGCTTAGATTTCAAAGGTTTATAGAATTCATTGAAAAAAAACAATGAAATAAAGTTCATTTAACCTGAGTTTGGAATATTTTTCTTCAAATCCTTTTTTGGAACACAATTAACTTAGTATTATATAATAAAGTAGATTTGCAGTGCTGAATATTATTTTTCTAGCTCTAAGTATTTAATATATTATATATAATAGAGATGTAGGGGAAGGGTATATTAGATTGTAACCCAAACTGTAGATTCATACACTATACTTTTGATTTCACGGAATTAAAAATAATCAAATCTTATGAGTAATCAGGCCCCCCTCTCCCCTCCCCCCACCACCCTCAGAAAATGGCCTTCCAGTCAACTATTTTTCAAGGGCTTAAAAAAAACTTTAGCTCATAGCTTACTGGGCCTGTAAGCGTAATTTCAAGTTACTCTCCAAGTAAAAATGGCAATGCCAGATTTACAAGGGTACTTTTTAAACCTTAATGTGATCAAAAATGAGGAATAAAGTGTGTTTTCTAATAAGTGTTTAATTCTAATAATTTCTCCATTTTTTTCTTTAAAGTAAGTTAAAAGCGAAAGTCACTTTTGCAGTGAAACCACAAAAAAAGAGTTTAAATAAACTAAAACATGGATATTGAATTCATACTTGATCAGGCAAAGCTTTCAAGGGTATCGTTGTAAATCGGATTTTCCATCTGCACCGAGAGGCTCACTTAAAATTGTGCGAACAGTCCAATTAAGTTGTGTTAAAGTTTTGACTCTTTTGATTTTTCCGTGACACGAACTGCCCGTTCTTTTTTTTCTTTTTTTTCTTTTTTATTCTTTTTTTTCTTTTTTATTCTTTTTTATTCTTTTTCATTCTTTTTCATTCTTTTTATTCAGTTTTATTCTTTTTTATAATTTTAAAAGTTTTTTAAAAGTTGCAAAGCAATGGTTTTTCATGGAAGGCCTATGGGGTAAAGTAAACTAAATCCCCTCCACCCCCCCCCTCACACCGGTTAACCATCTCCCCCCTCTTTTAAGGTTAACCTACTAGGTAAACTATGTAACCGCCCCCCCTGTTTTAGGGTAAAGCTACTGTGTTGATAACTTCCCCTCCCCCTTTTTTAGGGTTTATCTTCTGGGCTTAACCCTCTCCCCACTGTTATGGTTAACCTACTGGATTAATGACCTTCTACCCACCCCCCCCTTTAGGGGTTAACCTCTTTAACCCGTTTAAGTCTAAGTTACTGGGTTAACCATCTCCTCCCTCTTAGGGTTAACCTCCTGGGTTAACTATCTCCTCCATTATAGGTTAAACCTACCATGGGCTAACCATTTCCCGCTTTTAGGTTTAACCTACTACAAGTTATAAATTAAAAATAAAGGGATTTGGATTTAGAAACAATTCAACCAACCATTCTGTAAATTCAAATTTGATTTTTTTTCTTTTTTTTCTGATATGGTTTTACCCCTGATTGTTTCAAGTTTGCCAAGTTAGAATATACATTGTAAAGTAAGAAATGGATTCGGAGTAGGGTTTCCAGTGAACGAAAACTTTCGGAAAAAAATGCGAATTTGAATTTTGCTTTCGCGAAAACGATGCAGAATTTCGTGAGAAAAATATAAAAAATATGCGAAAATTTCAAGAAAAATTGCAAAAAAATCCCGTTTTTCGTATAAAGCTGTTTCAGGAAAAAAAGCAAAATTTCCCAAAACTGGCTAAATTTTTGATTTTTTTAGCGAAACAGGTTTATTTAAAACTTCGCGAAAAAAGCTACAATTTTCACAGTTTTTGTTCTACAAACGGAAAGCGAAATTTTCGGCGAAACGATTTCCTAATATCGCTGGAAACCTTAATTCTGAGTAAATGTTCTCTCTATTGCAAGAATTGAAGACGTTTTCTCTCAATCTAGATTTTATTTCTAAGATAAATTCTAGATCCAGCCTACACTGCCAACTATATGTTTGGACAAGGTAGGAGAAAGGAGAGAGAATTGATTGGAAGATCAACTCAAAGAGCTTCTTGACACTTTTTATACTTCTAAGATGGATTCAAATTCATCCAAACTCATTCTTAAACTTTCTTTTGATTTTAAACATAAAGAATTACTAGGCTTTCTCATCTTCTTTTTCAACTTTGAATTTTGGATCTATCAAAAAGCTAGCATCTTCTCACAATATTAAAAAAAGTTTGCGGATATAATTATATTTTTTCGCACATTTTCAAAATTATACAAAAATCAAAAACTTTTGCAAACACATTTTTAAAATTTTGAACATCCATAAACCTTCCCTGGGGTTATGTTAAGTCCCACACAAAATATGGTCTCGTTCGGTTCCGCCGTATTAACGTTTATTGTATAGACACGTTTTAAATTTCTTAGATTGATTCAAGGGTTTCCAAACTCAATCTTAAACTTTCTTTTGATCTAAAAAATGTAATATGATATCTTTGTTTCTTCGATTACATTTACAAATATTTGTCAAATTGCAAAATTTCAACAACAAATTCCTCCTTCCTTTTTTGACAGTACCGAGCTCTCACACCTTTGATATTTGATGAATATACATAAATAATATATATCTACATAAACATGAATATACATATATAATATAATATTTATCTACATAAACATGAATATATATATAATATAATATTTATCTACATAAACATTTGCAAAATTCATTTATATTGAGTCTTTCCCACAAACTCAAATTTTCTAATCCCTATATCTTTGCAACCTGCTAGTTTAAACCTTTAGATATTTCAAACTTAGATTATTTGATCTAATAGAACTCATAGTTTGACATATATAAGGTCTACTACACAGGCAGCCGTAGTAAATTTGAATTTCCGAGCCGGGTCAACCTTTCCGGTCCTAGTTTGTACTGTATCGCCAGGAAATGGGTAAATAAAGCAAACACTCAATAGGACTAGCCGGTGCAACAAGGTTGACGCGGTCAGACTTTATGTTGAATTTACTTTTACTGAAGGCTCAGAGGTGCGTGACTACATTCGGTTGCAAATATAAAGGGATCAGAAAATCAGAATTCGTGGGAAAGACTCAATTCCTTTTCAACAAAATATCATTGCATAACAAATTCTTTTAGCCTTATAAAACATTCGAATTCATTTGATTTTAACAAGTTAAAGGAAATGGTTCATTCTGCGTTCTAATTATTCTATTTTAAAGTTTTCAATAGCTGAAATTATGATTTTAGAAATGGAAATACTAGAAAAATGGCTCATGTTAACGTACTTTATCATTACTTTCGGGCATTTTTACACCCCCCCCCCCTTTAAGTTTTTAATGTTACGTCTCTGCAGATATCATTGTTTACAACTCTACAAAAATTTCATAAATGTAAAATATATTGTTTGTTTAAGTATTGGTTTGAAATTGTACAATATGTTATCTCTTGTTTACATTTATACTCAACTCAGCTAATGGGAAAGGTCAAAAAGTCTGCCTGCGTCATCAAAGTTGAAACCGAGCCGGCATGGGCGGTACAAGGGGTCTCGGTCCGGTTCGAGTTCAAATTGACCCTAGTCTACCGTGCATTACATAACCTGTTATCTAAGCTAATGAAGATAATTGATTAGACTATTTACATAACTCAAAAAGTATTGATCGGAGGCTGTTGAAATTTTCTGACTTTTCCTACATACCGAAAGTCCTTCCTTTAGGCCTAAAACCAGGCTTTAATACTAACTGCCTGAATGACTGCTTTTTCCTGTAACAATTTAAATCTTTGTTTTGACCCACTTTCACTTGTCAGATTTTGATAAAATTTAGCTTTTTGGAAAGCCTATGACATAAGGAAACGGATTGCACAAGTTTTGCGAAAAAAATTTCAATTTTTTTGCAAACAACCTGTCAAAGGGAATTTGCACATTTTTAGTTTTTCTTGATTAAAAATCAGGTTATTTAAAATTTTGCAAAAAATTTTGCATATTTGAAATGGCATGGTCAAGTGCTTTTCAAAAATGTATAATTTTTCATTTTTTGGACAAATTTTTTTTTTGCAAACAATTATACTTTATAACTGGATTTTGCGATAAAAAATTCAATTTTTTGCAAATTTGCAAAT